>NW_028239177.1:0-229473 GCF_036417535.1 Chlamydotis macqueenii
TATGTCTGTGGTGCTGTAGATGCGCTGCCAATGGGCGGTGAGGAGCAGCAAGAGCTTGTGTTGCTGGCACTTTTGGTGTGGGATCAATCGTCCGATGTTCGTGATTTTTCGGGGTTTTACTTTCAGTGTGCGCCCAGGTTCAGCTGGTGGTAAACGTCGAAGCCCTGTTGGTCAGGGAAAGCCCGGAGCCCCGATGTCTGTGGTGCTGTAGATGCGCTGCCAATGGCCGGTGAGGAGCAGCAAGAGCTTGAGTTGCTGGCACTTTGGGTGTGGGAGCAATCGTCCGACGTTCGTGATTTTTGGGGGTTTTATTTCAGTGGGCGCCCAGGTGCAGCTGGTGGTAAACGTCGAAGCCCTGTTGGTCAGGGAAAGCCCACAGCCCCGATGTCTGTGGTGCTGTAGATGCGCTGGGAATGGGCGGTGAGGAGCAGCAAGAGCATGACAGGCTGGCACTTTCGGTGTGGGAGCAATCGTCCGACGTTCGTGATTTTTCGGGGTTTTATTTCAGTGGGCACCCAGGTGCAGCTGGTGGTAAACGTCGAAGCCCTGTTGGTCAGGGAAAGCCCGGAGCCCCGATGTCTGTGGTGCTGTAGATGCGCTGCCAGTGGCCGGTGAGGAGCAGCAAGAGCTTGACTGGCTGGGACTTTCGGTGTGGGATCAATTGTCTGACGTTTTTGATTTTTCAGGGTTTTTTTTCAGTGGCCAACTAGGTGCAGCTGGTGGTAAATGTCGAAGGCCTGTTGGTCAGGGAAAGCCCAGAGCCGCGATGTCTGTGGTGCTGTAGATGCACTGCCAAAGTCCGGTGAGTAGCAGCAAGAGCTTGAGTTGCTGGCACTTTCGTTGTGGGAACAATCGTCCGACGTTCGTGATTTTTCGGGGTTTTATTTCAGTGGGCGCCCAGGTGCAGCTGGTGGTAAATGTCGAAGCCCTGTTGGTCAGGGAAAGCCCGGCGCCCCGATGTCTGTGGTGCTGTAGATGCGCTGGGAATGGCCGGTGAGGAGCAGCAAGAGCTTGACTGGCTGGCACTTTCGGTGTGGGAGCAATCGTCCGACGTTCGTGATTTTTCGGGGTTTTATTTCAGTGGGCGCCCAGGTGCAGCTGGTGGTAAACGTCGAAGCCCTGTTGGTCAGGGAAAGCCCGGAGCCCCGATGTCTGTGGTGCTGTAGATGCGCTGGGAATGGGCGGTGAGGAGCAGCAAGAGCTTGACAGGCTGGCACTTTTGGTGTGGGAGCAATCGTCCGATGTTCGTGATTTTTCTTTTATTTTTTTCAGTGGGCGCCCAGGTGCAGCTGGTGGTAAACGTCGAAGCCCTGTTTGTCAGGGAAAGCCCGGAGCCCCGATGTCTGTGGTGCTGTAGATGCGCTGGGAATGGCCGGTGAGGAGCACCAAGAGCTTGACTGGCTGGCACTTTCGTTGTGGGAGCAATAGTCCGACGTTCGTGATTTTTGGGGGTTTTATTTCAGTGGGCGCCAAGGTTCAGCTGGTGGTAAACGTCGAAGCCCTGATGGTCAGGGAAAGCCCGGAGCCGCGATGTCTGTGGTGCTGTAGATGCGCTGCCAATGGCCGGTGAGGAGCAGCAAGAGCTTGACTGTCTGGCACTTTCAATGTGGGAAAAATCGTCCGACGTTCGTGATTTTTCGGGTTTTTTTTCCAGTGGGCGCCCAGGTTCAGCTGGTGGTAAACGTCGAAGCCCTGTTCGTCAGGGAAAGCCCGGAGCCCCGATGTCTGTGGTGCTGTAGATGCGCTGGGAATGGGCGGTGAGGAGCAGCAAGAGCTTGACTGGCTGGCACTTTCGTTGTGGGAGCAATCGTCCGACGTTCGTGATTTTTCGGGCTTTTATTTCAGTGCGCGCCCAGGTTCAGCTGGTGGTAAATGTCGAAGCCCTGATGGTCAGGGAAAGCCCGGAGCCCCGATGTCTGTGGTGCTGTAGATGCACTGCCAAAGTCCGGTGAGCAGCAGCAAGAGCTTGACTGGCTGACACTTTGGGTGTGGGCGCAATCGTCGGACGTTCGTGATTTTTCGGGGTTTTATTTCAGTGGGCGCCCAGGTTCAGCTGGTGGTAAACTTCTAAGACCTGTTGGTCAGGGAAAGCCCGGAGCCCCGATGTCTGTGGTGCTGTAGATGCGCCTCCAATGGCCGGTGAGGAGCAGCAAGAGCTTGTGTTGCTGGCACTTTCGGTGTGAGAGCAATCGTCCGATGTTCGTGATTTTTCGTTTATTTTTTTCAGTGGGCGCCCAGGTTCAGCTGGTGGTAAACGTCGAAGCCCTGTTGGTCAGGGAAAGCCCGGAGCCCCGATGTCTGTGGTGCTGTAGATGCACTGCCAAAGTCTGGTGAGTAGCAGCAAGAGCTTGAGTTGCTGGCACTTTCGTTGTGGGAGCAATCGTCTGACGTTCGTGATTTTTCGGAGTTTTATTTCAGTGTGCGCCCAGGTGCAGCTGGTGGTAAACGTTGAAGCCCAGTTGGTCAGGGAAAGCCCGGAGCCCCGATGTCTGTGGTGCTGTAGATGCGCTGGGAATGGGCGGTGAGGAGCAGCAAGAGCTTGTGTTGCTGGCACTTTCGGTGTGGGAGCAATCGTCCGATGTTCGTGATTTTTCGGGGTTTTACTTTCAGTGGGCGCCCAGGTTCAGCTGGTGGTAAACGTCGAAGCCCTGTTGGTCAGGGAAAGCCCGGAGCCCCGATGTCTGTGGTGCTGTAGATGCGCTGCCAATGGCCGGTGAGGAGCAGCAAGAGCTTGACAGGCTGGCACTTTCGGTGTGGGAGCAATCGTCCGACGTTTGTGATTTTTCGTTTATTTTTTTCAGTGGGCGCCCAGGTGCAGCGGGTGGTAAACGTCGAAGCCCTGTTGGTCAGGGAAAGCCCGGAGCCGCGATGTCTGTGGTGCTGTAGATGAGCTGGGAATGGCCGGTGAGTAGCAGCAAGAGCTTGACAGGCTGGCATTTAAGGTGTGGCAGGAATCGTCCGTCATTTGTGATTTTTCAGGGTTTTTTTTCAGTGGGTAACCAGGTGCAGCTGGTGGTAAATGTCCAAGCCCCGTTCGTCAGAGAAAGCCCAGAGCCGCGATGTCTGTGGTGCTGTAGATGCGCTGGGAATGGGCGGTGAGGAGCAGCAAGAGCTTGAGTTGCTGGCACTTTCGGTGTGGGAGCAATCGTCCGACGTTTTTGATTTTTCAGGGTTTTTTTTCAGTGGGTAACCAGGTGCAGCTGGTGGTAAATGTCGAAGCCCTGTTGGTCAGGGAAAGCCCAGAGACCCGATGTCTGTGGTGCTGTAGATGCGCTGGGAATGGCCGGTGAGGAGCAGCAAGAGCTTGACTGGCTGGCACTTTCGGTGTGGGAGCAATCGTGCGATGTTCGTGATTTTTCGGGGTTTTTTTTCAGTGGGCGCCCAGGTGCAGCTGGTGGTAAACGTCGAAGCCCTGTTGGTCAGGGAAAGCCCGGAGCCCCGATGTCTGTGGTGCTGTAGATGCGCTGGGAATGGCCGGTGAGGAGCAGCAAGAGCTTGACTGGCTTGCACTTTCGGTGTGGGAGCAATCGTCCGACGTTCGTGATTTTTCGGGGTTTTATTTCAGTGTGCGCCCAGGTGCAGCTGGTGGTAAATGTCGAAGCCCTGTTGGTCAGGGAAAGCCCGGAGCCCCGATGTCTGTGGTGCTGTAGATGCGCTGGGAATGGGCGGTGAGGAGCAGCAAGAGCTTGACTGGCTGGCACTTTCGTTGTGGGATCAATCGTCTGATCTTCGTGATTTTTCGTTTATTTTTTTCAGTGGGCGCCCAGGTTCAGCTGGTGGTAAACGTCGAAGCCCTGTTGGTCAGGGAAAGCCCGGAGCCCCGATGTCTGTGGTGCTGTAGATGCGCTGGGAATGGCCGGTGAGGAGCAGCAAGAGCTTGTGTTGCTGGCACTTTCGGTGTGGGAGCAATCGTCCGATGTTCGTGATTTTTCGGGGGTTCTTTTCAGTGGGAGCCCAGGTGCAGCTGGTGGTAAATGTCGAAGCTTGGTTCGTCATGGAAAGCCCGGAGCTCCGATGTCTGTGGTGCTGTAGATGCGCTGGGAATGGGCGGTGAGGAGCAGCAAGAGCTTGAGTTGCTGGCACTTTCGGTGTGGGAGCAATCGTCCGACGTTCGTGATTTTTCGGTGTTCTTTTCAGTGGGAGCCCAGGTGCAGCGGGTGGTAAACGTCGAAGCCCTGTTGGTCAGGGAAAGCCCGGAGCCCCGATGTCTGTGGTGCTGTAGATGCGCTGCCAATGGCCGGTGAATAGCAGCAAGAGCTTGACTGGCTGGCACTTTCAATGTGGGAACAATCGTCCGACGTTCGTGATTTTTCGGGTTTTTTTTCCAGTGCGCGCCCAGGTTCAGCTGGTGGTAAACGTCGAAGCCCTGTTCGTCAGGGAAAGCCCGGAGCCCCGATGTCTGTGGTGCTGTAGATGCGCTGGGAATGGGAGGTGAGTAGCAGCAAGAGCTTGAGTTGCTGGCACTTTCGATGTGGGAGCAATCGTGCGATGTTCGTGATTTTTCGTTTATTTTTTTCAGTGGGCGCCCAGGTGCAGCTGGTGGTAAACGTTGAAGCCCTGTTGGTCAGGGAAAGCCCGGAGCCCCGATGTCTGTGGTGCTGTAGATGCGCCTCCAATGGCCGGTGAGGAGCAGCAAGAGCTTGACAGGCTGGCACTTTTGGTGTGGGAGCAATCGTCCGACGTTTTTGATTTTTCAGGGTTTTTTTTCAGTGGGTAACCAGGTGCAGCTGGTGGTAAATGTCGAAGCCCTGTTGGTCAGGGAAAGCCCGGAGCCCCGATATCTGTGATGCTGTAGATGAGCTGCCAATGGCCGGTGAGGAGCAGCAAGAGCTTGACTGTCTGGCACTTTCGGTGTGGGAGCAATCGTCCGATGTTCGTGATTTTTAGTTTATTTTTTTCAGTGGGCGCCCAGGTTCAGCTGGTGGTAAACGTCGAAGCCCTGTTGGTCAGGGAAAGCCCGGAGCCCCGATGTCTGTGGTGCTGTAGATGCGCTGGGAATGGCCGGTGAGGAGCAGCAAGAGCTTGACTGGCTGGCACTTTCGTTGTGGGAGCAATCGTCCGACGTTCGTGATTCTTCGGGGTTTTACTTTCAGTGGGCGCCCAGGTTCAGCTGGTGGTAAACGTCGAAGCCCTGTTCGTCAGGGAAAGCCCGGAGCCCCGATGTCTGTGGTGCTGTAGATGCGCTGCCAATGGGCGGTGAGGAGCAGCAAGAGCTTGTGTTGCTGGCACTTTTGGTGTGGGAGCAATCGTCGGACGTTTGTGATTTTTGGGGATTTTTATTCACTGGGCGCCCAGGTTCAGCTGGTGGTAAACGTCTAAGCCCTGTTGGTCAGGGAAAGCCCGGAGTCCCGATGTCTGTGGTGCTGTAGATGCGCTGGGAACGCCCGGTGAGGAGCAGCAAGAGCTTGTGTTGCTGGCACTTTCGGTGTGGGAGCAATCGACCGATGTTCATGATTTTTCGGGGGTTCTTTTCAGTGGGAGCCCAGGTGCAGCTGGTGGTAAACGTCGAAGCCCTGTTGGTCAGGGAAAGCCCGGAGCCCCGATGTCTGTGGTGCTGTAGATGCGCTGGGAATGGGCGGTGAGGGGCAGCCAGAGCTTGACAGGCTGGCATTTAAGGTGTGGCAGGAATCGTCCGACATTTGTGATTTTTGGGTTTTCTTTTTCAGTGGGCACCCAGGTGCAGCTGGTGGTAAACGTTGAAGCCCTGTTGGTCAGGGAAAGCTCGGAGCCCTGATGTCTGTGGTGCTGTAGATGCACTGCCAAAGTCCGGTGAGTAGCAGCAAGAGCTTGAGTTGCTGGCACTTTCGTTGTGGGAGCAATCGTCCGACGTTCGTGATTTTTCGGGGTTTTATTTCAGTGGGCGCCCAGGTGCAGCTGGTGGTAAACGTCGAAGGCCTGTTGGTCAGGGAAAGCCCGGAGCCCCGATGTCTGTGGTGCTGTAGATGCGCTGCCAAAGTCTGGTGAGTAGCAGCAAGAGCTTGAGTTGCTGGCACTTTCGTTGTGGGAGCAATCGTCTGACGTTCGTGATTTTTCGGAGATTTATTTCAGTGGGCGCCCAGGTGCAGCTGGTGGTAAACGTCGAAGCCCTGTTCGTCAGGGAAAGCCCGGAGCCGCGATGTCTGTGGTGCTGTAGATGCACTGCCAAAGTCCGGTGAGTAGCAGCAAGAGCTTGAGTTGCTGGCACTTTCGTTGTGGGAGCAATCGTCCGACGTTCGTGATTTTTCGGGGTTCTTTTCAGTGGGAGCCCAGGTGCAGCTGGTGGTAAACGTCGAAGCCCTGTTGGTCAGGGAATGCCCAGAGCCCCGATGTCTGTGGTGCTGTAGATGAGCTGCCAGTGGCCGGTGAGGAACTGCAAGAGCTTGACTGGCTGGCACTTTCGGTGTGGGATCAATTGTCCGACATTTTTGATTTTTCAGGGTTTTTTTTCAGTGGCCAACTAGGTGCAGCTGGTGGTTAATGTCGAAGGCCTGTTGGTCAGGGAAAGCCCAGAGCCGCGATGTCTGTGGTGCTGTAGATGCGCTGCCAATGGCCGGTGAGGAGCAGCAAGAGCTTGAGTTGCTGGCACTTTCAGTGTGGGAGCAATCGTCTGACGTTTTGGATTTTTCAGGGTTTTTTTTCAGTGGGTAACCAGGTGCAGCTGGTGGTAAATGTCGAAGCCCTGTTGGTGAGGGAAAGCCCGGAGCCCCGATGTCTGTGGTGCTGTAGATGCGCTGGGAATGGCCGGTGAGGAGCAGCAAGAGCTTGACTGGCTGGGACTTTCGGTGTGGGAGCAATCGTCCGACGTTTGTGATTTTTCGGGGTTTTTTTTCAGTGGGCGCCCAGGTTCAGCTGGTAGTAAACGTCGAAGCCCTGTTGGTCAGGGAAAGCCCAGAGCCCCGATGTCTGTGGTGCTGTAGATGCGCTGGGAATGGGCGGTGAGGAGCAGCAAGAGCTTGTGTTGCTGGCACTTTCGGTGTGGGAGCAATCGTCCGATGTTCGTGATTTTTCGGGGTTTTACTTTCAGTGGGCGCCCAGGTTCAGCTGGTGGTAAACGTTGAAGCCCTGTTGGTCAGGGAAAGCTCGGAGCCCCGATGTCTGTGGTGCTGTAGATGCCCTGCCAATGGGCGGTGAGTAGCAGCAAGAGCTTGAGTTGCTGGCACTTTCGGTGTGGGAGCAATCGTCCGATGTTCGTGATTTTTCGTTTATTTTTTTCAGTGGGCGCCCAGGTGCAGCTGGTGGTAAACGTCGAAGCCCTGTTGGTCAGGGAAAGCCCGGAGCTCCGATGTCTGTAGTGCTGTACATGAGCTGCCAGTGGCCGGTGAGGAACTGCAAGAGCTTGACTGGCTGGCACTTTGGGTGTGGGATCAATTGTCGGACGTTTTCGATTTTTCAGGGTTTTTTTTCAGTGGCCAACTAGGTGCAGCTGGTGGTAAATGTCGAAGGCCTGTTGGTCAGGGAAAGCCCAGAGCCGCGATGTCTGTGGTGCTGTAGATGCGCTGCCAATGGCCGGTGAGGAGCAGCAAGAGCTTGACTGGCTGGCACTTTCAGTGTGGGAGCAATCGTCCGACGTTCGTGATTTTTCGGGGTTTTTTTTCAGTGGGCGCCCAGGTTCAGCTGGTGGTAAACGTCGAAGCCCTGTTGGTCAGGGAAAGCCCGGAGCCCCGATGTCTGTGGTGCTGTAGATGCGCTGCCAATGGCCGGTGAGGAGCAGCAAGAGGCTGACATGCTGGCACTTTCGGTGTGGGAGGAATCGTCCGACGTTCGTGAGTTTTCGGGGTTTTTTTCAGTGGGCGCCCAGGTGCAGCTGGTGGTAAACGTCGAAGCCCTGTTGGTCAGGGAAAGCCCGGAGCCCCGATGTCTGTGGTGCTGTAGATGCGCTGCCAATGGGCGGTGAGTAGCAGCAAGAGCTTGAGTTCCTGGCACTTTCGTTGTGGGAGCAATCGTCCGACGTTCGTGATTTTTCGGGGTTTTATTTCAGTGTGCGCCCAGGTGCAGCTGGTGGTAAATGTCGAAGCCCTGTTGGTCAGGGAAAGCCCGGAGCCCCGATGTCTGTGGTGCTGTAGATGCGCTGGGAATGGGCGGTGAGGAGCAGCAAGAGCTTGACTGGCTGGCACTTTCGTTGTGGGATCAATCGTCTGATCTTCGTGATTTTTCGTTTATTTTTTTCAGTGGGCGCCCAGGTTCAGCTGGTGGTAAACGTCGAAGCCCTGTTGGTCAGGGAAAGCCCGGAGCCCCGATGTCTGTGGTGCTGTAGATGCGCTGGGAATGGCCGGTGAGGAGCAGCAAGAGCTTGTGTTGCTGGCACTTTCGGTGTGGGAGCAATCGTCCGATGTTCGTGATTTTTCGGGGGTTCTTTTCAGTGGGAGCCCAGGTGCAGCTGGTGGTAAATGTCGAAGCTTGGTTCGTCATGGAAAGCCCGGAGCTCCGATGTCTGTGGTGCTGTAGATGCGCTGGGAATGGGCGGTGAGGAGCAGCAAGAGCTTGAGTTGCTGGCACTTTCGGTGTGGGAGCAATCGTCCGACGTTCGTGATTTTTCGGTGTTCTTTTCAGTGGGAGCCCAGGTGCAGCGGGTGGTAAACGTCGAAGCCCTGTTGGTCAGGGAAAGCCCGGAGCCCCGATGTCTGTGGTGCTGTAGATGCGCTGCCAATGGCCGGTGAATAGCAGCAAGAGCTTGACTGGCTGGCACTTTCAATGTGGGAAAAATCGTCCGACGTTCGTGATTTTTCGGGTTTTTTTTCCAGTGCGCGCCCAGGTTCAGCTGGTGGTAAACGTCGAAGCCCTGTTCGTCAGGGAAAGCCCGGAGCCCCGATGTCTGTGGTGCTGTAGATGCGCTGGGAATGGCCGGTGAGTAGCAGCAAGAGCTTGAGTTGCTGGCACTTTCGATGTGGGAGCAATCGTGCGATGTTCGTGATTTTTCGTTTATTTTTTTCAGTGGGCGCCCAGGTGCAGCTGGTGGTAAACGTTGAAGCCCTGTTGGTCAGGGAAAGCCCGGAGCCCCGATGTCTGTGGTGCTGTAGATGCGCCTCCAATGGCCGGTGAGGAGCAGCAAGAGCTTGACAGGCTGGCACTTTTGGTGTGGGAGCAATCGTCCGACGTTTTTGATTTTTCAGGGTTTTTTTTCAGTGGGTAACCAGGTGCAGCTGGTGGTAAATGTCGAAGCCCTGTTGGTCAGGGAAAGCCCGGAGCCCCGATATCTGTGATGCTGTAGATGAGCTGCCAATGGCCGGTGAGGAGCAGCAAGAGCTTGACTGTCTGGCACTTTCGGTGTGGGAGCAATCGTCCGATGTTCGTGATTTTTAGTTTATTTTTTTCAGTGGGCGCCCAGGTTCAGCTGGTGGTAAACGTCGAAGCCCTGTTGGTCAGGGAAAGCCCGGAGCCCCGATGTCTGTGGTGCTGTAGATGCACTGCCAAAGTCTGGTGAGTAGCAGCAAGAGCTTGAGTTGCTGGCACTTTCGTTGTGGGAGCAATCGTCTGACGTTCGTGATTTTTCGGAGTTTTATTTCAGTGTGCGCCCAGGTGCAGCTGGTGGTAAACGTTGAAGCCCAGTTGGTCAGGGAAAGCCCGGAGCCCCGATGTCTGTGGTGCTGTAGATGCGCTGGGAATGGGCGGTGAGGAGCAGCAAGAGCTTGTGTTGCTGGCACTTTCGGTGTGGGAGCAATCGTCCGATGTTCGTGATTTTTCGGGGTTTTACTTTCAGTGGGCGCCCAGGTTCAGCTGGTGGTAAACGTCGAAGCCCTGTTGGTCAGGGAAAGCCCGGAGCCCCGATGTCTGTGGTGCTGTAGATGCGCTGCCAATGGCCGGTGAGGAGCAGCAAGAGCTTGACAGGCTGGCACTTTCGGTGTGGGAGCAATCGTCCGACGTTTGTGATTTTTCGTTTATTTTTTTCAGTGGGCGCCCAGGTGCAGCGGGTGGTAAACGTCGAAGCCCTGTTGGTCAGGGAAAGCCCGGAGCCGCGATGTCTGTGGTGCTGTAGATGAGCTGGGAATGGCCGGTGAGTAGCAGCAAGAGCTTGACAGGCTGGCATTTAAGGTGTGGCAGGAATCGTCCGTCATTTGTGATTTTTCAGGGTTTTTTTTCAGTGGGTAACCAGGTGCAGCTGGTGGTAAATGTCCAAGCCCCGTTCGTCAGAGAAAGCCCATAGCCGCGATGTCTGTGGTGCTGTAGATGCGCTGGGAATGGGCGGTGAGGAGCAGCAAGAGCTTGAGTTGCTGGCACTTTCGGTGTGGGAGCAATCGTCCGACGTTTTTGATTTTTCAGGGTTTTTTTTCAGTGGGTAACCAGGTGCAGCTGGTGGTAAATGTCGAAGCCCTGTTGGTCAGGGAAAGCCCAGAGACCCGATGTCTGTGGTGCTGTAGATGCGCTGGGAATGGCCGGTGAGGAGCAGCAAGAGCTTGACTGGCTGGCACTTTCGGTGTGGGAGCAATCGTGCGATGTTCGTGATTTTTCGGGGTTTTTTTTCAGTGGGCGCCCAGGTGCAGCTGGTGGTAAACGTCGAAGCCCTGTTGGTCAGGGAAAGCCCGGAGCCCCGATGTCTGTGGTGCTGTAGATGCGCTGGGAATGGCCGGTGAGGAGCAGCAAGAGCTTGACTGGCTGGCACTTTCGGTGTGGGAGCAATCGTCCGACGTTCGTGATTTTTCGGGGTTTTATTTCAGTGGGCGCCCAGGTGCAGCTGGTGGTAAATGTCGAAGCCCTGTTGGTCAGGGAAATCCCGGAGCCCCGATGTCTGTGGTGCTGTAGATGCGCTGCCAATGGCCGGTGAGGAGCAGCAAGAGCTTGACTGGCTGGCACTTTCGGTGTGGGAGCAATCGTCCGATGTTCGTGATTTTTAGTTTATTTTTTTCAGTGGGCGCCCAGGTTCAGCTGGTGGTAAACGTCGAAGCCCTGTTGGTCAGGGAAAGCCCGGAGCCCCGATGTCTGTGGTGCTGTAGATGCGCTGCCAAAGTCCGGTGAGGAGCAGCAAGAGCTTGACTGGCTGGCACTTTTGGTGTGGGAGCAATAGTCCGATGTTTGTGATTATTCGGGGTGTTTTTTCAGTGGGCGCCCAGGTGCAGCTGGTGGTAAACGTCGAAGCCCTGTTGGTCAGGGAAAGCCCGGAGCCCCGATGTCTGTGGTGCTGTAGATGCGCTGCCAAAGTCCGGTGAGGAGCAGCAAGAGCTTGACTGGCTGGCACTTTTGGTGTGGGAGCAATCGTCCGACGTTCGTGATTTTTGGGGGTTTTATTTCAGTGGGCGCCCAGGTTCAGCTGGTTGTAAACGTCGAAGCCCAGTTGGTCAGGGAAAGCCCGGAGCCCCGATGTCTGTGGTGCTGTAGATGCGCTGGGAATGGCCGGTGAGGAGCAGCAAGAGCTTGACTGGCTGGCACTTTCGGTGTGCGATCAATCGTCCGACGTTCATGATTTTTGGGGGTTTTATTTCAGTGGGCGCCCAGGTTCAGCTGGTTGTAAACGTCGAAGCCCAGTTGGTCAGGGAAAGCCCGGAGCCCCGATGTCTTTGGTGCTGTAGATGCGCTGGGAATGGCCGGTGAGTAGCAGCAAGCGCTTGAGTTGCTGGCACTTTCGGTGTGGGAGCAATCGTCCGACGTTTTTGATTTTTCAGGGTTTTTTTTCAGTGGGTAACCAGGTGCAGCTGGTGGTAAATGTCGAAGGCCTGTTGGTCAGGGAAAGCCCGGAGCCCCGATGTCTGTGGTGCTGTAGATGCACTGCCAAAGTCCGGTGAGGAGCAGCAAGAGCTTGACTGGCTGGCACTTTCGGTGTGGGAGCAATCGTCCGACGTTCGTGATTTTTGGGGGTTTTATTTCAGTGGGAGCCCAGGTTCAGCTGGTGGTAAATGTCGAAGCCCTGTTGGTCAGGGAAAGCCCGGAGCGCCGATGTCTGTGGTGCTGTAGATGCGCTGGGAATGGCCGGTGAGGAGCAGCAAGAGCTTGACTGGCTGGCACTTTCAGTGTGGGAGCAATCGTCCGACGTTCGTGATTTTTCGGGGTTTTATTTCAGTGGGCGCCCAGGTGCAGCTGGTGGTAAACGTCGAAGCCCTGTTGGTCAGGGAAATCCCGGAGCCCCGATGTCTGTGGTGCTGTAGATGCGCTGCCAAAGTCCGGTGAGGAGCAGCAAGAGCTTGAGTTGCTGGCACTTTCGGTGTGGGAGCAATCGTCCGATGTTCGTGATTTTTCTTTTATTTTTTTCAGTGGGCGCCCAGGTGCAGCTGGTGGTAAACGTCGAAGCCCTGTTGGTCAGGGAAAGCCCGGAGCCCCGATGTCTGTGGTGCTGTAGATGCGCTGGGAATGGCCGGTGAGTACCAGCAAGAGCTTGAGTTGCTGGCACTTTCGGTGTGGGAGCAATCGTCTGACGTTTTTGATTTTTCAGGGTTTTTTTTCAGTGGGTAACCAGGTTCAGCTGGTGGTAAATGTCGAAGCCCTGTTGGTCAGGGAAAGCCCACAGCCCCGATGTCTGTGGTGTTGTAGATGCGCTGGGAATGGCCGGTGAGGAGCAGCAAGAGCTTGACTGGCTGGCACTTTCGGTGTGGGAGCAATCGTCCGATGTTCGTGATTTTTCTTTTATTTTTTTCAGCGGGCGCCCAGGTTCAGCTGGTGGTAAACGTCGAAGCCCTGTTGGTCAGGGAAAGCGCAGAACCCCGATATCTGTGGTGCTGTAGATGCGCTGGGAATGGCCGGTGAGGAGCAGCAAGAGCTTGACTGGCTGGCACTTTCAATATGGGAACAATCGTCCGACGTTCGTGATTTTTCGGGTTTTTTTTCCAGTGGGCGCCCAGGTTCAGCTGGTGGTAAACGTCGAAGCCCTGTTGGTCAGGGAAAGCCCGGAGCCCCGATGTCTGTGGTGCTGTAGATGCGCTGGGAATGGCCGGTGAGGAGCAGCAAGAGCTTGAGTTGCTGGCACTTTCGGTGTGGGAGCAATCGTCCGACGTTCGTGATTTTTCGGGGTTCTTTTCAGTGGGAGCCCAGGTGCAGCGAGTGGTAAACGTCGAAGCCCTGTTGGTCAGGGAAAGCCCAGAGCCCCGATGTCTGTGGTGCTGTAGATGCACTGCCAAAGTCCGGTGAGGAGCAGCAAGAGCTTGACTGGCTGGCACTTTCGGTGTTGGATCAATTGTTCGACGTTTTTGATTTTTCAGGGTTTTTTTTCAGTGGCCAACTAGGTGCAGCTGGTGGTAAATGTCGAAGGCCTGTTGGTCAGGGAAAGCCCAGAGCCGCGATGTCTGTGGTGCTGTAGATGCGCTGCCAATGGCCGGTGAGGAGCAGCAAGAGGTTGACTGTCTGGCACTTTTGGTGTGGGAGCAATCGTCCGATGTTTGTGATTATTCGGGGTTTTTTTTCAGTGGGCGCCCAGGTGCAGCTGGTGGTAAACGTCGAAGCCCTGTTGGTCAGGGAAAGCCCGGAGCCCCGATGTCTGTGGTGCTGTAGATGCACTGCCAAAGTCCGGTGAGGAGCAGCAAGAGCTTGACTGGCTGGCAGTTTTGGTGTGGGAGGAATCGTCCGACGTTCGTGATTTTTGGGGGTTTTATTTCAGTGGGCGCCCAGGTGCAGCTGGTGGTAAATGTCGAAGCCCTGTTGGTCAGGGAAAGCCCGGAGCCCCGATGTCTGTGGTGCTGTAGATGCGCTGGGAATGGCCGGTGTTCAGCAGCTAGAGCTTGACTGTCTGGCACTTTTGGTGTGGGAGCAATCGTCCGATGTTTGTGATTATTCGGGGTTTTTTTTCAGTGGGCGCCCAGGTTCAGCTGGTGGTAAACGTCGAAGGCCTGTTGGTCAGGGAAAGCCCGGAGCCCCGATGTCTGTGGTGCTGTAGATGTGCTGCCAATGGCCGGTGAGGAGCAGCAAGAGCTTGAGTTGCTGGCACTTTTGTTGTGGGAGCAATCGTCCGACGTTCGTGATTTTTCGGGGTTTTATTTCAGTGGGCGCCCAGGTGCCGCTGGTGGTAAACGTTGAAACCCTGTTGGTCAGGGAAATCCCGGAGCCCCGATGTCTGTGGTGCTGTAGATGCCCTGCCAATGGGCGGTGAGTAGCAGCAAGAGCTTGACTGTCTGGCACTTTCGGTGTGGGAGCAATCGTCCGATGTTCGTGATTTTTCGTTTATTTTTTTCAGTGGGCGCCCAGGTTCATCTGGTGGTAAACGTCGAAGCCCTGTTGTTCAGGGAAAGCGCAGAGCCCCGATGTCTGTGGTGCTGTAGATGCGCTGCGAATGGCCGGTGAGGAGCAGCAAGAGCTTGACTGGCTGGCACTTTCAATGTGGGAACAATCGTCCGACGTTCGTGATTTTTGGGGGTTTTATTTCATTGGGCGCCCAGGTTCAGCTGGTGGTAAACGTCGAAGCCCTGTTGGTCAGGGAAGGCCCGGAGCCCCGATGTCTGTGGTGCTGTAGATGCGCTGGGAATGGGCGGTGAGGAGCAGCAAGAGCTTGACTGGCTGGCACTTTCGGTGTGGGAGCAATCGTCCGATGTTCATGATTTTTCGTTTATTTTTTTCAGTGGGCGCCCAGGTGCAGCTGATGGTAAATGTCGAAGCCCTCTTGGTCAGGGAAAGCGTAGAACCCCGATGTCTGTGGTGCTGTATATGCACTCCCAAAGTCCGGTGAGTAGCAGCAAGAGCTTGAGTTGCTGGCACTTTCGGTGTGGGAGCAATCGTCCGACGTTCGTGATTTTTCGGGGTTTTATTTCAGTGGGCGCCCAGGTGCAGCTGGTGGTAAACGTCGAAGCCCAGTTGATCAGGGAAAGTCCGGAGCACCGATGTCTGTGGTGCTGTAGATGCACTGCCAAAGTCCGGTGAGGAGCAGCAAGAGCTTGAGTTGCTGGCACTTTTGGTGTGGGAGCAATCGTCCGACGTTTGTGATTTTTCGGGGTTTTATTTCAGTGGGAGCCCAGGTGCAGCTGGTGGTAAACGTCGAAGCCCTGATCGTCACGGAAAGTCCAGAGCCCTGATGTCTGTGGTGCTGTAGATGCGCTGGGAATGGCCGGTGAGGAGCAGCAAGAGCTTGACTGGCTGGCACTTTTGGTGTGGGAGCAATCGTCCGACGTTCGTGATTTTTCATTTATTTTTTTCAGTGGGCGCCCAGGTGCAGCTGGTGGTAAACGTCGAAGCCCTGTTGTTCAGGGAAAGCGGAGAACCCCGATGTCTGTGGTGCTGTAGATGCACTGCCAAAGTCCGGTGAGTAGCAGCAAGAGCTTGAGTTGCTGGCACTTTCGGTGTGGGAGCAATTGTCCGACGTTCGTGATTTTTCGGGGTTTTATTTCAGTGGGCGCCCAGGTGCAGCGGGTGGTAAACGTCGAAGCCCTGTTGGTCAGGGAAAGCGTAGAGCCCCGATGTCTGTGGTGCTGTAGATGCGCTGGGAATGGCCGGTGAGGAGCAGCAAGAGCTTGACTGGCTGGCACTTTGGGTGTGGGAGCAATCGTCCGACGTTTGTGATTATTCGGGTTTTTTTTTCAGTGGGAGCCCAGGTGCAGCTGGTGGTAACAGTCAAAGCCCTGTTGGTCAGGGAAAGCCCGGAGCCCCGATGTCTGTGGCGCTGTAGATGCGCTGCCCATGGCCGCTGAGGAGCAGCAAGAGCTTGTGTTGCTGGCACTTTTGGTGTGGGAGCAATTGTCCGACGTTCGTGATTTTTCGGGGTTCTTTTCAGTGGGCGCCCAGGTTCAGCTGGTGGTAAACGTCGAAGCCCTGATCGTCAGGGAAAGTCCAGAGCCCTGATGTCTGTGGTGCTGTAGATGCGCTGGGAATGGGCGGTGAGGAGCAGCAAGAGCTTGACAGGCTGGCATTTAAGGTGTGGCAGGAATCGTCCAACGTTTGTGATTTTTCGGGGTTTTTTTTCAGTGGGCGCCCAGGTGCAGCTGGTGGTAAACATCGAAGCCCTGTTGGTCAGGGAAAGCCCGGAGCCCCGATGTCTGTGGTGCTGTAGATGCACTGCCAAAGTCCGGTGAGAAGCAGCATGAGCTTGAGTTGCTGGCACTTTCGGTGTGGGAGTAATCGTCCGACGTTCGTGATTTTTCGGGGTTTTTTTTCAGTGGGAGCGCAGGTGCACCTGGTGGTAAACGTCGAAGCCCTGTTGGTCAGGGAAAGCCCGGAGCCGCGATGTCTGTGGTGCTGTAGATGCACTGCCAAAGTCCGGTGAGAAGCAGCATGAGCTTGAGTTGCTGGCACTTTCGGTGTGGGAGCAATCGTCTGATGTTCGTGATATTTCGTTATTTTTTTCAGTGGGCGCCCAGGTGCAGCTGATGGTAAATGTCGAAGGCCTGTTGGTCAGGGAAAGCCCGGAGCCCCGATGTCTGTGGTGCTGTACATGCGCTGCCAATGGCCGGTGAGCAGCAGCAAGAGCTTGACTGGCTGGCACTTTCGGTGTGGGAGCAATCGTCCGTCGTTTTTAATTTTTCAGGGTTTTTTTTCAGTGGGCGCCCAGGTTCAGCTGGTGGTAAACTTCTGAGCCCTGTTGGTCAGGGAAAGCCCGGAGCCTTGATGTCTGTCGTGCTGTAGATGCGCGGCCAATGGCCGGTGAGGAGCAGGAAGAGCTTGACAGGCTGGCACTTTCGGTGTGGGAGCAATCGTCCGACGTTCGTGATTTTTCGGGGTTTTACTTTCTGTGGGTGCCCAGGTTCAGCGAGTGGTAAACGTCGAAGCCCTGTTGGTCAGGGAAAGCTCGGAGCCCCGATGTCTGTGGTGCTGTAGATGCGCTGCCAATGGCCGGTGAGGAGCAGCAAGAGCTTGACTGGCTGGCACTTTTGGTGTGGGAGCAATCGTCCGATGTTTGTGATTATTCGGGGTTTTTTTTTAGTGGGAGCCCAGGTGCAGCTGGTGGTAAACGTCGAAGCCCTGTTGGTCAGGGAAAGCTCGGAGCCCCGATGTCTGTGGTGCTGTAGATGCGCTGCCAATGGCCGGTGAGGAGCAGCAAGAGCTTGACTGGCTGGCACTTTCGGTGTGGGAGCAATCGTCCGACGTTTGTTATTTTTCGGGGTTTTATTTCAGTGGGCGCCCAGGTGCAGCTGGTGGTAAATGTCGAAGCCCTGTTGGTCAGGGAAAGCCCGGAGCCCCGATGTCTGTGGTGCTGTAGATGCGCTGGGAATGGGAGGTGAGTAGCAGCAAGAGCTTGACTGGCTGGCACTTTCGGTGTGGGAGCAATTGTCCGATGTTTGTGATTTTTCGTTTATTTTTTTCAGTGGGCGCCCAGGTGCAGTGGGTGGTAAACGTCGAAGCCCAGTTGGTCAGGGAAAGCCCGGAGCCCCGATGTCTGTGGTGCTGTAGATGCGCTGGGAATGGGAGGTGAGTAGCAGCAAGAGCTTGAGTTGCTGGAACTTTCAGTGTGGGAGCAATCGTCCGACGTTCGTGATTTTTCGGGGTTTTATTTCAGTGGGCGCCCAGGTGCAGCTGGTGGTAAATGTCGAAGCCCTGTTGGTCAGGTAAATCCCGGAGCCCCGATGTCTGTGGTGCTGTAGATGCGCTGCCAATGGACGGTGAGGAACAGCAAGAGCTTGACTGTCTGGCACTTTCGGTGTGGGAGCAATCTTAGGACGTTTGTGATTTTTGGGGATTTTTATTCACTGGGCGCCCAGGTTCAGCTGGTGGTAAACGTTGAAGCCCTGTTGGTCAGGGAAAGCCCGGAGCCCCGATGTCTGTGCTGCTGTAGATGTGCTGCCTATGGCCGGTGAGGAGCAGCAAGAGCTTTACTGGCTGGCACTTTGGGTGTGCGAGCAATCGTCCGATGTTCGTGATTTTTCGTTTATTTTTTCCAGTGGGAGCCCAGGTTTAGCTAGTTGTAAACGTCGAAGCCCTGTTGGTCAGGGAAAGCCCGGAGCCCCGATGTCTGTGGTGCTGTAGATGCGCTGGGAATGGCCGGTGAGGAGAAGCAAGAGCTTATGTTGCTGGCACTTTCGGTGTGGGAGCAATCGTCCGACGTTCGTGATTTTTCGGGGTTTTATTTCACTGGGCGCCCCGGTTCAGCTGGTGGTAAACGTCTAAGCCCTGTTGGTCAGGGAAAGCCCGGAGCCCCGATGTCTGTTGTGCTGTAGATGCGCTGGGAATGGCCCGTGAGGAGCAGCAAGAGCTTGTGTTGCTGGTACTTTCGGTGTGGGAGCAATCGTCCGACGTTTTTGATTTTTCAGGGTTTTTTTTCAGTGGGTGCCCAGGTGCAGCTGGTGGTAAACGTCGAAGCCCTGTTGGTCAGGGAAGGCCCGGAGCCCCGATGTCTGTGGTGCTGTAGATGCGCTGGGAATGGCTGGTGAGTAGCAGCAAGAGCTTGACAGGCTGGCACTTTCGGTGTGGGAGCAATCGTCCGACGTTTTTGATGTTTCAGGGTTTTTTTTCAGTGTGCGCCCAGCTGCAGCTGGTGGTAAACGTCGAAGCCCTGTTGGTCAGCGAAAGCCCGGAGCCCCGATGTCTGTGGTGCTGTAGATGCGCTGGGAATGGCTGGTGAGGAGCAGCAAGAGCTTGACAGGCTGGCACTTTCGGTGTGGGAGCAATCGTCCGACGTTTTTGATGTTTCAGGGTTTTTTTTCAGTGTGCGCCCAGCTGCAGCTGGTGGTAAACGTCGAAGCCCTGTTGGTCAGCGAAAGCCCGGAGCCCCGATGTCTGTGGTGCTGTAGATGCGCTGGGAATGGCTGGTGAGGAGCAGCAAGAGCTTGACAGGCTGGCACTTTCGGTGTGGGAGCAATCGTCCGACGTTTTTGATGTTTCAGGGTTTTTTTTCAGTGTGCGCCCAGCTGCAGCTGGTGGTAAACGTCGAAGCCCTGTTGGTCAGGGAAAGCCCGGAGCCCCGATGTCTGTAGTGCTGTAGATGCGCTGGGAATGGCCGGTGAGTAGCAGCAAGAGCTTGAGTTGCTGGCACTTTCGGTGTGGGAGTAATCGTCCGATGTTCGTGATTTTTCGGGGTTCTTTTCAGTGGGAGCCCAGGTGCAGCGGGTGGTAAACGTCGAATCCCTGTTGGTCAGGGAAAGCCCGGAGCCCCGATGTCTGTGGTGCTGTAGATGCACTGCCAAAGTCCGGTGAGGAGCAGCAAGAGCTTGACTGGCTGGCACTTTCGGTGTGGGAGCAATCGTCCGACGTTCGTGATTTTTGGGGGTTTTATTTCAGTGGGAGCCCAGGTTCAGCTGGTGGTAAATGTCGAAGCCCTGTTGGTCAGGGAAAGCCCGGAGCGCCGATGTCTGTGGTGCTGTAGATGCGCTGGGAATGGCCGGTGAGGAGCAGCAAGAGCTTGACTGGCTGGCACTTTCAGTGTGGGAGCAATCGTCTGACGTTCGTGATTTTTCGGGGTTTTATTTCAGTGGGCGCCCAGGTGCAGCTGGTGGTAAACGTCGAAGCCCTGTTGGTCAGGGAAATCCCGGAGCCCCGATGTCTGTGGTGCTGTAGATGCGCTGCCAAAGTCCGGTGAGGAGCAGCAAGAGCTTGAGTTGCTGGCACTTTCGGTGTGGGAGCAATCGTCCGATGTTCGTGATTTTTCTTTTATTTTTTTCAGTGGGCGCCCAGGTGCAGCTGGTGGTAAACGTCGAAGCCCTGTTGGTCAGGGAAAGCCCGGAGCCCCGATGTCTGTGGTGCTGTAGATGCGCTGGGAATGGCCGGTGAGTACCAGCAAGAGCTTGAGTTGCTGGCACTTTCGGTGTGGGAGCAATCGTCTGACGTTTTTGATTTTTCAGGGTTTTTTTTCAGTGGGTAACCAGGTTCAGCTGGTGGTAAATGTCGAAGCCCTGTTGGTCAGGGAAAGCCCACAGCCCCGATGTCTGTGGTGTTGTAGATGCGCTGGGAATGGCCGGTGAGGAGCAGCAAGAGCTTGACTGGCTGGCACTTTCGGTGTGGGAGCAATCGTCCGATGTTCGTGATTTTTCTTTTATTTTTTTCAGCGGGCGCCCAGGTTCAGCTGGTGGTAAACGTCGAAGCCCTGTTGGTCAGGGAAAGCGCAGAACCCCGATATCTGTGGTGCTGTAGATGCGCTGGGAATGGCCGGTGAGGAGCAGCAAGAGCTTGACTGGCTGGCACTTTCAATATGGGAACAATCGTCCGACGTTCGTGATTTTTCGGGTTTTTTTTCCAGTGGGCGCCCAGGTTCAGCTGGTGGTAAACGTCGAAGCCCTGTTGGTCAGGGAAAGCCCGGAGCCCCGATGTCTGTGGTGCTGTAGATGCGCTGGGAATGGCCGGTGAGGAGCAGCAAGAGCTTGAGTTGCTGGCACTTTCGGTGTGGGAGCAATCGTCCGACGTTCGTGATTTTTCGGGGTTCTTTTCAGTGGGAGCCCAGGTGCAGCGAGTGGTAAACGTCGAAGCCCTGTTGGTCAGGGAAAGCCCGGAGCTCCGATGTCTGTGGTGCTGTAGATGCACTGCCAAAGTCCGGTGAGGAGCAGCAAGAGCTTGACTGGCTGGCACTTTCGGTGTTGGATCAATTGTTCGACGTTTTTGATTTTTCAGGGTTTTTTTTCAGTGGCCAACTAGGTGCAGCTGGTGGTAAATGTCGAAGGCCTGTTGGTCAGGGAAAGCCCAGAGCCGCGATGTCTGTGGTGCTGTAGATGCGCTGCCAATGGCCGGTGAGGAGCAGCAAGAGGTTGACTGTCTGGCACTTTTGGTGTGGGAGCAATCGTCCGATGTTTGTGATTATTCGGGGTTTTTTTTCAGTGGGCGCCCAGGTGCAGCTGGTGGTAAACGTCGAAGCCCTGTTGGTCAGGGAAAGCCCGGAGCCCCGATGTCTGTGGTGCTGTAGATGCACTGCCAAAGTCCGGTGAGGAGCAGCAAGAGCTTGACTGGCTGGCAGTTTTGGTGTGGGAGGAATCGTCCGACGTTCGTGATTTTTGGGGGTTTTATTTCAGTGGGCGCCCAGGTGCAGCTGGTGGTAAATGTCGAAGCCCTGTTGGTCAGGGAAAGCCCGGAGCCCCGATGTCTGTGGTGCTGTAGATGCGCTGGGAATGGCCGGTGTTCAGCAGCTAGAGCTTGACTGTCTGGCACTTTTGGTGTGGGAGCAATCGTCCGATGTTTGTGATTATTCGGGGTTTTTTTTCAGTGGGCGCCCAGGTTCAGCTGGTGGTAAACGTCGAAGGCCTGTTGGTCAGGGAAAGCCCGGAGCCCCGATGTCTGTGGTGCTGTAGATGTGCTGCCAATGGCCGGTGAGGAGCAGCAAGAGCTTGAGTTGCTGGCACGTTTGTTGTGGGAGCAATCGTCCGACGTTCGTGATTTTTCGGGGTTTTATTTCAGTGGGCGCCCAGGTGCAGCTGGTGGTAAATGTCGAAGCCCTGTTGGTCAGGGAAAGCCCGGAGCCCCGATGTCTGTGGTGCTGTAGATGCGCTGGGAATGGGAGGTGAGTAGCAGCAAGAGCTTGACTGGCTGGCACTTTCGGTGTGGGAGCAATTGTCCGATGTTTGTGATTTTTCGTTTATTTTTTTCAGTGGGCGCCCAGGTGCAGTGGGTGGTAAACGTCGAAGCCCAGTTGGTCAGGGAAAGCCCGGAGCCCCGATGTCTGTGGTGCTGTAGATGCGCTGGGAATGGGAGGTGAGTAGCAGCAAGAGCTTGAGTTGCTGGAACTTTCAGTGTGGGAGCAATCGTCCGACGTTCGTGATTTTTCGGGGTTTTATTTCAGTGGGCGCCCAGGTGCAGCTGGTGGTAAATGTCGAAGCCCTGTTGGTCAGGTAAATCCCGGAGCCCCGATGTCTGTGGTGCTGTAGATGCGCTGCCAATGGACGGTGAGGAACAGCAAGAGCTTGACTGTCTGGCACTTTCGGTGTGGGAGCAATCTTAGGACGTTTGTGATTTTTGGGGATTTTTATTCACTGGGCGCCCAGGTTCAGCTGGTGGTAAACGTTGAAGCCCTGTTGGTCAGGGAAAGCCCGGAGCCCCGATGTCTGTGCTGCTGTAGATGTGCTGCCTATGGCCGGTGAGGAGCAGCAAGAGCTTTACTGGCTGGCACTTTGGGTGTGCGAGCAATCGTCCGATGTTCGTGATTTTTCGTTTATTTTTTCCAGTGGGAGCCCAGGTTTAGCTAGTTGTAAACGTCGAAGCCCTGTTGGTCAGGGAAAGCCCGGAGCCCCGATGTCTGTGGTGCTGTAGATGCGCTGGGAATGGCCGGTGAGGAGAAGCAAGAGCTTATGTTGCTGGCACTTTCGGTGTGGGAGCAATCGTCCGACGTTCGTGATTTTTCGGGGTTTTATTTCACTGGGCGCCCCGGTTCAGCTGGTGGTAAACGTCTAAGCCCTGTTGGTCAGGGAAAGCCCGGAGCCCCGATGTCTGTTGTGCTGTAGATGCGCTGGGAATGGCCCGTGAGGAGCAGCAAGAGCTTGTGTTGCTGGTACTTTCGGTGTGGGAGCAATCGTCCGACGTTTTTGATTTTTCAGGGTTTTTTTTCAGTGGGTGCCCAGGTGCAGCTGGTGGTAAACGTCGAAGCCCTGTTGGTCAGGGAAGGCCCGGAGCCCCGATGTCTGTGGTGCTGTAGATGCGCTGGGAATGGCTGGTGAGTAGCAGCAAGAGCTTGACAGGCTGGCACTTTCGGTGTGGGAGCAATCGTCCGACGTTTTTGATGTTTCAGGGTTTTTTTTCAGTGTGCGCCCAGCTGCAGCTGGTGGTAAACGTCGAAGCCCTGTTGGTCAGCGAAAGCCCGGAGCCCCGATGTCTGTGGTGCTGTAGATGCGCTGGGAATGGCTGGTGAGGAGCAGCAAGAGCTTGACAGGCTGGCACTTTCGGTGTGGGAGCAATCGTCCGACGTTTTTGATGTTTCAGGGTTTTTTTTCAGTGTGCGCCCAGCTGCAGCTGGTGGTAAACGTCGAAGCCCTGTTGGTCAGCGAAAGCCCGGAGCCCCGATGTCTGTGGTGCTGTAGATGCGCTGGGAATGGCTGGTGAGGAGCAGCAAGAGCTTGACAGGCTGGCACTTTCGGTGTGGGAGCAATCGTCCGACGTTTTTGATGTTTCAGGGTTTTTTTTCAGTGTGCGCCCAGCTGCAGCTGGTGGTAAACGTCGAAGCCCTGTTGGTCAGGGAAAGCCCGGAGCCCCGATGTCTGTAGTGCTGTAGATGCGCTGGGAATGGCCGGTGAGTAGCAGCAAGAGCTTGAGTTGCTGGCACTTTCGGTGTGGGAGTAATCGTCCGATGTTCGTGATTTTTCGGGGTTCTTTTCAGTGGGAGCCCAGGTGCAGCGGGTGGTAAACGTCGAATCCCTGTTGGTCAGGGAAAGCCCGGAGCCCCGATGTCTGTGGTGCTGTAGATGCACTGCCAAAGTCCGGTGAGGAGCAGCAAGAGCTTGACTGGCTGGCACTTTCGGTGTGGGAGCAATCGTCCGACGTTCGTGATTTTTGGGGGTTTTATTTCAGTGGGAGCCCAGGTTCAGCTGGTGGTAAATGTCGAAGCCCTGTTGGTCAGGGAAAGCCCGGAGCGCCGATGTCTGTGGTGCTGTAGATGCGCTGGGAATGGCCGGTGAGGAGCAGCAAGAGCTTGACTGGCTGGCACTTTCAGTGTGGGAGCAATCGTCTGACGTTCGTGATTTTTCGGGGTTTTATTTCAGTGGGCGCCCAGGTGCAGCTGGTGGTAAACGTCGAAGCCCTGTTGGTCAGGGAAATCCCGGAGCCCCGATGTCTGTGGTGCTGTAGATGCGCTGCCAAAGTCCGGTGAGGAGCAGCAAGAGCTTGAGTTGCTGGCACTTTCGGTGTGGGAGCAATCGTCCGATGTTCGTGATTTTTCTTTTATTTTTTTCAGTGGGCGCCCAGGTGCAGCTGGTGGTAAACGTCGAAGCCCTGTTGGTCAGGGAAAGCCCGGAGCCCCGATGTCTGTGGTGCTGTAGATGCGCTGGGAATGGCCGGTGAGTACCAGCAAGAGCTTGAGTTGCTGGCACTTTCGGTGTGGGAGCAATCGTCTGACGTTTTTGATTTTTCAGGGTTTTTTTTCAGTGGGTAACCAGGTTCAGCTGGTGGTAAATGTCGAAGCCCTGTTGGTCAGGGAAAGCCCACAGCCCCGATGTCTGTGGTGTTGTAGATGCGCTGGGAATGGCCGGTGAGGAGCAGCAAGAGCTTGACTGGCTGGCACTTTCGGTGTGGGAGCAATCGTCCGATGTTCGTGATTTTTCTTTTATTTTTTTCAGCGGGCGCCCAGGTTCAGCTGGTGGTAAACGTCGAAGCCCTGTTGGTCAGGGAAAGCGCAGAACCCCGATATCTGTGGTGCTGTAGATGCGCTGGGAATGGCCGGTGAGGAGCAGCAAGAGCTTGACTGGCTGGCACTTTCAATATGGGAACAATCGTCCGACGTTCGTGATTTTTCGGGTTTTTTTTCCAGTGGGCGCCCAGGTTCAGCTGGTGGTAAACGTCGAAGCCCTGTTGGTCAGGGAAAGCCCGGAGCCCCGATGTCTGTGGTGCTGTAGATGCGCTGGGAATGGCCGGTGAGGAGCAGCAAGAGCTTGAGTTGCTGGCACTTTCGGTGTGGGAGCAATCGTCCGACGTTCGTGATTTTTCGGGGTTCTTTTCAGTGGGAGCCCAGGTGCAGCGAGTGGTAAACGTCGAAGCCCTGTTGGTCAGGGAAAGCCCGGAGCTCCGATGTCTGTGGTGCTGTAGATGCACTGCCAAAGTCCGGTGAGGAGCAGCAAGAGCTTGACTGGCTGGCACTTTCGGTGTTGGATCAATTGTTCGACGTTTTTGATTTTTCAGGGTTTTTTTTCAGTGGCCAACTAGGTGCAGCTGGTGGTAAATGTCGAAGGCCTGTTGGTCAGGGAAAGCCCAGAGCCGCGATGTCTGTGGTGCTGTAGATGCGCTGCCAATGGCCGGTGAGGAGCAGCAAGAGGTTGACTGTCTGGCACTTTTGGTGTGGGAGCAATCGTCCGATGTTTGTGATTATTCGGGGTTTTTTTTCAGTGGGCGCCCAGGTGCAGCTGGTGGTAAACGTCGAAGCCCTGTTGGTCAGGGAAAGCCCGGAGCCCCGATGTCTGTGGTGCTGTAGATGCACTGCCAAAGTCCGGTGAGGAGCAGCAAGAGCTTGACTGGCTGGCAGTTTTGGTGTGGGAGGAATCGTCCGACGTTCGTGATTTTTGGGGGTTTTATTTCAGTGGGCGCCCAGGTGCAGCTGGTGGTAAATGTCGAAGCCCTGTTGGTCAGGGAAAGCCCGGAGCCCCGATGTCTGTGGTGCTGTAGATGCGCTGGGAATGGCCGGTGTTCAGCAGCTAGAGCTTGACTGTCTGGCACTTTTGGTGTGGGAGCAATCGTCCGATGTTTGTGATTATTCGGGGTTTTTTTTCAGTGGGCGCCCAGGTTCAGCTGGTGGTAAACGTCGAAGGCCTGTTGGTCAGGGAAAGCCCGGAGCCCCGATGTCTGTGGTGCTGTAGATGTGCTGCCAATGGCCGGTGAGGAGCAGCAAGAGCTTGAGTTGCTGGCACGTTTGTTGTGGGAGCAATCGTCCGACGTTCGTGATTTTTCGGGGTTTTATTTCAGTGGGCGCCCAGGTGCCGCTGGTGGTAAACGTTGAAACCCTGTTGGTCAGGGAAAGCTCGGAGCCCCGATGTCTGTGGTGCTGTAGATGCCCTGCCAATGGGCGGTGAGTAGCAGCAAGAGCTTGACTGTCTGGCACTTTCGGTGTGGGAGCAATCGTCCGATGTTCGTGATTTTTCGTTTATTTTTTTCAGTGGGCGCCCAGGTTCATCTGGTGGTAAACGTCGAAGCCCTGTTGTTCAGGGAAAGCGCAGAGCCCCGATGTCTGTGGTGCTGTAGATGCGCTGCGAATGGCCGGTGAGGAGCAGCAAGAGCTTGACTGGCTGGCACTTTCAATGTGGGAACAATCGTCCGACGTTCGTGATTTTTGGGGGTTTTATTTCATTGGGCGCCCAGGTTCAGCTGGTGGTAAACGTCGAAGCCCTGTTGGTCAGGGAAGGCCCGGAGCCCCGATGTCTGTGGTGCTGTAGATGCGCTGGGAATGGGCGGTGAGGAGCAGCAAGAGCTTGACTGGCTGGCACTTTCGGTGTGGGAGCAATCGTCCGATGTTCATGATTTTTCGTTTATTTTTTTCAGTGGGCGCCCAGGTGCAGCTGATGGTAAATGTCGAAGCCCTCTTGGTCAGGGAAAGCGTAGAACCCCGATGTCTGTGGTGCTGTATATGCACTCCCAAAGTCCGGTGAGTAGCAGCAAGAGCTTGAGTTGCTGGCACTTTCGGTGTGGGAGCAATCGTCCGACGTTCGTGATTTTTCGGGGTTTTATTTCAGTGGGCGCCCAGGTGCAGCTGGTGGTAAACGTCGAAGCCCAGTTGATCAGGGAAAGTCCGGAGCACCGATGTCTGTGGTGCTGTAGATGCACTGCCAAAGTCCGGTGAGGAGCAGCAAGAGCTTGAGTTGCTGGCACTTTTGGTGTGGGAGCAATCGTCCGACGTTCGTGATTTTTCGGGGTTCTTTTCAGTGGGAGCCCAGGTTCAGCGAGTGGTAAACGTCGAAGGCCTGTTGGTCAGGGAAAGCCCGGAGCCCCGATGTCTGTGGTGCTGTAGATGCGCTGCCAATGGCCGGTGAGGAGCAGCAAGAGCTTGACTGGCTGGCACTTTGGGTGTGGGAGCAATCGTCGGACGTTCGTGATTTTTCGGGGTTTTATTTCAGTGGGCGCCCAGGTGCAGCGGGTGGTAAACGTTGAAGCCCTGTTGGTCAGGGAAAGCGCAGAACCCTGATGTCTGTGGTGCTGTAGATGCACTGCCAAAGTCCGGTGAGTAGCAGCAAGAGCTTGAGTTGCTGGCACTTTCGGTGTGGGAGGAATCGTCCGACGTTCGTGATTTTTCGGGGTTTTTTTTCCGTGGGCGCCCAGGTGCAGCGGGTGGTAAACGTCGAAGCCCTGTTGGTCAGGGAAAGCCCGGAGCCCCGATGTCTGTGGTGCTGTAGATGCGCTGGGAATGGCCGGTGAGGAGCAGCAAGAGCTTGACTGGCTGGCACTTTTGGTGTGGGAGCAATAGTCCGATGTTTGTGATTATTCGGGGTTTTTTTTCAGTGGGAGCCCAGGTGCAGCTGGTGGTAAACGTCGAAGCCCTGTTGGTCAGGGAAAGCCCGGAGCCCCGATGTCTGTGGTGCTGTAGATGCACTGCCAAAGTCCGGTGAGTAGCAGCAAGAGCTTGAGTTGCTGGCACTTTCGGTGTGGGAGGAGTCGTCCGACGTTCGTGATTTTTCGGGGTTTTACTTTCAGTTGGCGCCCAGGTGCAGCTGATGGTAAATGTCGAAGCCCTGTTCATCAGGGAAAGCCCGGAGCCCCGATGTCTGTGGTGCTGTAGATGGGCTGGCAATGGCCAGTAAGGAGCAGCAAGAGCTTGACTGGCTGGCACTTTCGGTGTGCGAGCAATCGTCCGACGTTCGTGATTCTTCGGGGTTTTACTTTCAGTGGGCGCCCAGGTGCAGCTGGTGGTAAATGTCGAAGCCCTGTTGGTCAGGGAAAGCCCGGAGCCGCGATGTCTGTGGTGCTGTAGATGCGCTGGGAATGGCCGGTGAGGAGCAGCAGGAGCTTGAGTTGCTGGCACTTTCGGTGTGGGAGTAATCGTCCGACGTTCGTGATTTTTCGGGGTTCTTTTCAGTGGGAGCCCAGGTGCAGCTGGTGGTAAACGTCGAAGCCCTGATCGTCACGGAAAGTCCAGAGCCCTGATGTCTGTGGTGCTGTAGATGCGCTGGGAATGGCCGGTGAGGAGCAGCAAGAGCTTGACTGGCTGGCACTTTTGGTGTGGGAGCAATCGTCCGACGTTCGTGATTTTTCATTTATTTTTTTCAGTGGGCGCCCAGGTGCAGCTGGTGGTAAACGTCGAAGCCCTGTTGTTCAGGGAAAGCGGAGAACCCCGATGTCTGTGGTGCTGTAGATGCACTGCCAAAGTCCGGTGAGTAGCAGCAAGAGCTTGAGTTGCTGGCACTTTCGGTGTGGGAGCAATTGTCCGACGTTCGTGATTTTTCGGGGTTTTATTTCAGTGGGCGCCCAGGTGCAGCGGGTGGTAAACGTCGAAGCCCTGTTGGTCAGGGAAAGCGTAGAGCCCCGATGTCTGTGGTGCTGTAGATGCGCTGGGAATGGCCGGTGAGGAGCAGCAAGAGCTTGACTGGCTGGCACTTTGGGTGTGGGAGCAATCGTCCGACGTTTGTGATTATTCGGGGTTTTTTTTCAGTGGGAGCCCAGGTGCAGCTGGTGGTAACAGTCAAAGCCCTGTTGGTCAGGGAAAGCCCGGAGCCCCGATGTCTGTGGCGCTGTAGATGCGCTGCCCATGGCCGCTGAGGAGCAGCAAGAGCTTGTGTTGCTGGCACTTTTGGTGTGGGAGCAATTGTCCGACGTTCGTGATTTTTCGGGGTTCTTTTCAGTGGGCGCCCAGGTTCAGCTGGTGGTAAACGTCGAAGCCCTGATCGTCAGGGAAAGTCCAGAGCCCTGATGTCTGTGGTGCTGTAGATGCGCTGGGAATGGGCGGTGAGGAGCAGCAAGAGCTTGACAGGCTGGCATTTAAGGTGTGGCAGGAATCGTCCAACGTTTGTGATTTTTCGGGGTTTTTTTTCAGTGGGCGCCCAGGTGCAGCTGGTGGTAAACATCGAAGCCCTGTTGGTCAGGGAAAGCCCGGAGCCCCGATGTCTGTGGTGCTGTAGATGCACTGCCAAAGTCCGGTGAGAAGCAGCATGAGCTTGAGTTGCTGGCACTTTCGGTGTGGGAGTAATCGTCCGACGTTCGTGATTTTTCGGGGTTTTTTTTCAGTGGGAGCGCAGGTGCACCTGGTGGTAAACGTCGAAGCCCTGTTGGTCAGGGAAAGCCCGGAGCCGCGATGTCTGTGGTGCTGTAGATGCACTGCCAAAGTCCGGTGAGAAGCAGCATGAGCTTGAGTTGCTGGCACTTTCGGTGTGGGAGCAATCGTCTGATGTTCGTGATATTTCGTTATTTTTTTCAGTGGGCGCCCAGGTGCAGCTGATGGTAAATGTCGAAGGCCTGTTGGTCAGGGAAAGCCCGGAGCCCTGATGTCTGTGGTGCTGTACATGCGCTGCCAATGGCCGGTGAGCAGCAGCAAGAGCTTGACTGGCTGGCACTTTCGGTGTGGGAGCAATCGTCCGTCGTTTTTAATTTTTCAGGGTTTTTTTTCAGTGGGCGCCCAGGTTCAGCTGGTGGTAAACTTCTGAGCCCTGTTGGTCAGGGAAAGCCCGGAGCCCCGATGTCTGTCGTGCTGTAGATGCGCGACCAATGGCCGGTGAGGAGCAGGAAGAGCTTGACAGGCTGGCACTTTCGGTGTGGGAGCAATCGTCCGACGTTCGTGATTTTTCGGGGTTTTACTTTCTGTGGGTGCCCAGGTTCAGCGAGTGGTAAACGTCGAAGCCCTGTTGGTCAGGGAAAGCTCGGAGCCCCGATGTCTGTGGTGCTGTAGATGCGCTGCCAATGGCCGGTGAGGAGCAGCAAGAGCTTGACTGGCTGGCACTTTTGGTGTGGGAGCAATCGTCCGATGTTTGTGATTATTCGGGGTTTTTTTTTAGTGGGAGCCCAGGTGCAGCTGGTGGTAAACGTCGAAGCCCTGTTGGTCAGGGAAAGCTCGGAGCCCCGATGTCTGTGGTGCTGTAGATGCGCTGGGAATGGCCGGTGAGGAGCAGCAAGAGCTTGACTGGCTGGCACTTTCGGTGTGGGAGCAATCGTCCGACGTTTGTTATTTTTCGGGGTTTTATTTCAGTGGGCGCCCAGGTGCAGCTGGTGGTAAATGTCGAAGCCCTGTTGGTCAGGGAAAGCCCGGAGCCCCGATGTCTGTGGTGCTGTAGATGCTCTGGGAATGGGAGGTGAGTAGCAGCAAGAGCTTGACTGGCTGGCACTTTCGGTGTGGGAGCAATTGTCCGATGTTTGTGATTTTTCGTTTATTTTTTTCAGTGGGCGCCCAGGTGCAGTGGGTGGTAAACGTCGAAGCCCTGTTCATCAGGGAAAGCCCGGAGCCCCGATGTCTGTGGTGCTGTAGATGCGCTGGGAATGGGAGGTGAGTAGCAGCAAGAGCTTGAGTTGCTGGAACTTTCAGTGTGGGAGCAATCGTCCGACGTTCGTGATTTTTCGGGGTTTTATTTCAGTGGGCGCCCAGGTGCAGCTGGTGGTAAATGTCGAAGCCCTGTTGGTCAGGTAAATCCCGGAGCCCCGATGTCTGTGGTGCTGTAGATGCGCTGCCAATGGACGGTGAGGAACAGCAAGAGCTTGACTGTCTGGCACTTTCGGTGTGGGAGCAATCTTAGGACGTTTGTGATTTTTGGGGATTTTTATTCACTGGGCGCCCAGGTTCAGCTGGTGGTAAACGTTGAAGCCCTGTTGGTCAGGGAAAGCCCGGAGCCCCGATGTCTGTGCTGCTGTAGATGTGCTGCCTATGGCCGGTGAGGAGCAGCAAGAGCTTTACTGGCTGGCACTTTGGGTGTGCGAGCAATCGTCCGATGTTCGTGATTTTTCGTTTATTTTTTCCAGTGGGAGCCCAGGTTTAGCTAGTTGTAAACGTCGAAGCCCTGTTGGTCAGGGAAAGCCCGGAGCCCCGATGTCTGTGGTGCTGTAGATGCGCTGGGAATGGCCGGTGAGGAGAAGCAAGAGCTTATGTTGCTGGCACTTTCGGTGTGGGAGCAATCGTCCGACGTTCGTGATTTTTCGGGGTTTTATTTCACTGGGCGCCCCGGTTCAGCTGGTGGTAAACGTCTAAGCCCTGTTGGTCAGGGAAAGCCCGGAGCCCCGATGTCTGTTGTGCTGTAGATGCGCTGGGAATGGCCCGTGAGGAGCAGCAAGAGCTTGTGTTGCTGGTACTTTCGGTGTGGGAGCAATCGTCCGACGTTTTTGATTTTTCAGGGTTTTTTTTCAGTGGGTGCCCAGGTGCAGCTGGTGGTAAACGTCGAAGCCCTGTTGGTCAGGGAAGGCCCGGAGCCCCGATGTCTGTGGTGCTGTAGATGCGCTGGGAATGGCTGGTGAGTAGCAGCAAGAGCTTGACAGGCTGGCACTTTCGGTGTGGGAGCAATCGTCCGACGTTTTTGATGTTTCAGGGTTTTTTTTCAGTGTGCGCCCAGCTGCAGCTGGTGGTAAACGTCGAAGCCCTGTTGGTCAGCGAAAGCCCGGAGCCCCGATGTCTGTGGTGCTGTAGATGCGCTGGGAATGGCTGGTGAGGAGCAGCAAGAGCTTGACAGGCTGGCACTTTCGGTGTGGGAGCAATCGTCCGACGTTTTTGATGTTTCAGGGTTTTTTTTCAGTGTGCGCCCAGCTGCAGCTGGTGGTAAACGTCGAAGCCCTGTTGGTCAGCGAAAGCCCGGAGCCCCGATGTCTGTGGTGCTGTAGATGCGCTGGGAATGGCTGGTGAGGAGCAGCAAGAGCTTGAGTTGCTGGCACTTTCGGTGTGGGAGTAATCGTCCGATGTTCGTGATTTTTCGGGGTTCTTTTCAGTGGGAGCCCAGGTGCAGCGGGTGGTAAACGTCGAATCCCTGTTAGTCAGGGAAAGCCCGGAGCCCTGATATCTGTGGTGCTGTAGATGCACTGCCAATGCCCGGTGAGGAGCAGGAAGAGCTTGACTGGCTGGCACTTTTGGTGTGGGAGCAATCGTCCGACGTTTGTGATTTTTCGGGGTTCTTTTCAGTGGGAGCCCAGGTGCAGCGGGTGGTAAACGTCGAAGACCTGTTGGTCAGGGAAAGCCCGGAGCCCCGATGTCTGTGGTGCTGTAGATGCGCTGGGAATGGCCGGTGAGGAGCAGCAAGAGCTTGACTGGCTGGCACTTTCGGTGTGGGAGCAATCGTCCGACGTTTGTGATTTTTCAGGGTTTTTTTTCAGTGTGTAACCAGGTGCAGCTGGTGGTAAATGTCGAAGCCCTGTTGGTCAGGGAAAGCCCGGAGCCGCGATGTCTGTGGTGCTGTAGATGCGCTGGGAATGGCCGGTGAGGAGCAGCAAGAGCTTGATTTGCTGGCACTTTCGGTGTGGGAGCAATCGTGCGATGTTCGTGATTTTTCGTTTATTTTTTTCAGTGGGCGCCCAGGTGCAGCTGGTGGTAAACGTTGAAGCCCTGTTGTTCAGGGAAAGCCCGGAGCCCCGATGTCTGTGGTGCTGTAGATGCACTGCCAAAGTCCGGTGAGTAGCAGCAAGAGCTTGAGTTGCTGGCACTTTCGGTGTGGGAGGAGTCGTCCGACGTTCGTGATTTTTCGGGGTTTTACTTTCAGTGGGCGCCCAGGTGCAGCTGATGGTAAATGTCGAAGCCCTGTTCATCAGGGAAAGCCCGGAGCCCCGATGTCTGTGGTGCTGTAGATGCGCTGCCAATGGGCGGTGAGGAGCAGCAAGACCTTGACAGGCTGGCACTTTCGTTGTGGGAGCAATCGTCCGACGTTCGTGATTTTTCGGGGTTTTATTTCAGTGGGCGCCCAGGTGCAGCTGGTGGTAAATGTCGAAGCCCTGTTGGTCAGGGAAAGCCCGGAGCCCCGATGTCTGTGGTGCTGTAGATGCGCTGCCAATGGCCGGTGAGGAGCAGCAAGAGCTTGACTGGCTGGCACTTTCGGTGTGGGAGCAATCGTCTGACGTTTGTGATTTTTCGTTTATTTTTTTCAGTGGGCGCCCAGGTGCAGCGGGTGGTAAACGTCGAAGCCCAGTTGGTCAGGGAAAGCCCGGAGCCCCGATGTCTGTGGTGCTGTAGATGCGCTGGGAATGGCCGGTGAGGAGCAGCAGGAGCTTGAGTTGCTGGCACTTTTGGTGTGGGAGCAATCGTCCGACGTTCGTGATTTTTCGGGGTTCTTTTCAGTGGGAGCCCAGGTGCAGCTGGTGGTAAACGTCGAAGCCCTGATCGTCACGGAAAGTCCAGAGCCCTGATGTCTGTGGTGCTGTAGATGCGCTGGGAATGGCCGGTGAGGAGCAGCAAGAGCTTGACTGGCTGGCACTTTTGGTGTGGGAGCAATCGTCCGACGTTTGTGATTATTCGGGGTTTTTTTTCAGTGGGAGCCCAGGTGCAGCTGGTGGTAACAGTCAAAGCCCTGTTGGTCAGGGAAAGCCCGGAGCCCCGATGTCTGTGGCGCTGTAGATGCGCTGCCCATGGCCGCTGAGGAGCAGCAAGAGCTTGTGTTGCTGGCACTTTTGGTGTGGGAGCAATTGTCCGACGTTCGTGATTTTTCGGGGTTCTTTTCAGTGGGCGCCCAGGTTCAGCTGGTGGTAAATGTCAAAGCCCTGTTGGTCAGGGAAAGCCCGGAGCCCCGATGTCTGTGGTGCTGTAGATGCGCTGCCAATGGCCGGTGAGGAGCAGCAAGAGCTTGACTGGCTGGCACTTTCGGTGTGGGAGCAATCGTCCGACGTTTGTTATTTTTCGGGGTTTTATTTCAGTGGGCGCCCAGGTGCAGCTGGTGGTAAATGTCAAAGCCCTGTTGGTCAGGGAAAGCCCGGAGCCCCGATGTCTGTGGTGCTGTAGATGCGCTGGGAATGGGAGGTGAGTAGCAGCAAGAGCTTGACTGGCTGGCACTTTCGGTGTGGGAGCAATTGTCCGACGTTTGTGATTTTTCGTTTATTTTTTTCAGTGGGCGCCCAGGTGCAGTGGGTGGTAAACGTCGAAGCCCTGTTCATCAGGGAAAGCCCGGAGCCCCGATGTCTGTGGGGCTGTAGATGCGCTGCCAATGGCCGGTGAGGAGCACCAAGAGCTTGACTGGCTGGCACTTTTGGTGTGGGAGCAATCGTCCGATGTTTGTGATTATTCGGGGTTTTTTTTTAGTGGGAGCCCAGGTGCAGCTGGTGGTAAACGTCGAAGCCCTGTTGGTCAGGGAAAGCCCAGAGCCCCGATGTCTGTGGTGCTGTAGATGCGCTGCCAATGGCCGGTGAGGAGCAGCAAGAGCTTGACTGGCTGGCACTTTTGGTGTGGGAGCAATCGTCCGACGTTCGTGATTTTTCGGGGTTTTTTTTCAGTGGGAGCCGAAGTGCAGCTGGTGGTAAACGTCGAAGCCCTGTTGGTCAGGGAAAGCCCGGAGCCCCGGTATCTGTGGTGCTGTAGATGCGCTGGGAATGGCCGGTGAGGAGCAGCAAGAGCTTGACTGGCTGGCACTTTTGGTGTGGGAGCAATCGTCCGACGTTCGTGATTTTTCATTTATTTTTTTCAGTGGGCGCCCAGGTTCAGCTGGTGGTAAACGTCGAAGCCCTGTTGGTCAGGGAAAGCGGAGAACGCCGATGTCTGTGGTGCTGTAGATGCGCTGCTAATGGCCGGTGTGGAGCAGCAAGAGCTTGACTGGCTGGCACTTTTGGTGTGGGAGCAATCGTCCGACGTTTGTGATTATTCGCGGTTTTTTTTCAGTGGGAGCCCAGGTGCAGCTGGTGGTAACAGTCAAAGCCCTGTTGGTCAGGGAAAGTCCAGAGCCCTGATGTCTGTGGTGCTGTAGATGCGCTGGGAATGGGCGGTGAGGAGCAGCAAGAGCTTGACAGGCTGGCATTTAAGGTGTGGCAGGAATCGTCCAACATTTGTGATTTTTCGGGGTTTTTTTTCAGTGGGCGCCCATGTGCAGCTGGTGGTAAACGTCGAACCCCTGTTTGTCAGCGAAAGCCCGGAGCCCCGATGTCTGTGGTGCTGTAGATGCGCTGCCAATGGCCGGTGAGGAGCAGCAAGAGCTTGTGTTGCTGGCACTTTTGGTGTGGGAGCAATCGTCGGACGTTTGTGATTTTTGGGGATTTTTATTCACTGGGCGCCCAGGTTCAGCTGGTGGTAAACTTCTAAGCCCTGTTGGTCAGGGAAAGCCCGGAGCCCCGATGTCTGTGGTGCTGTAGATGCGCTGGGAATGGGAGGTGAGGAGCAGCAAGAGCTTGACTGTCTGGCACGTTGGGTGTGGGAGCAATCGTCGGACGTTTGTGATTTTTGGGGATTTTTATTCACTGGGCGCCCAGGTTCAGCTGGTGGTAAACGTCGAAGCCCTCTTGGTCAGGGAAAGCTCGGAGCCCCGATATCTGTGGTGCTGTAGATGCGCTGCCAATGGCCGGGGAGGAGCAGCAAGAGCTTGACTGGCTGGCACTTTTGGTGTGGGAGCAATCGTCCGATGTTCGTGATTTTTCGGGGGTTCTTTTCAGTGGGAGCCCAGGTGCAGCGGGTGGTAAACGTCGAAGCCCTGTTCGTCAGGGAAAGTCCAGAGCCCTGATGTCTGTGGTGCTGTAGATGCGCTGGGAATGGCCGGTGAGGAGCAGCAAGAGCTTGACTGGCTGGCACTTTCGGTGTGGGAGCAATTGTCCGACGTTCGTGATTTTTCGGGGTTTTATTTCAGTTGGCGCCCAGGTGCAGCTGGTGGTAAACTTCGAAGCCCTGTTGGTCAGGGAAAGCCCGGAGCCCCGATGTCTGTGGTGCTGTAGATGCGCTGGGAATGGCTGGTGAGAAGCAGCATGAGCTTGACTGGCTGGCATTTAAGGTGTGGCAGGAATACTCTGATGTTCGTGATATTTCGTTTATTTTTTTTAGTGGGCGCCCATGTGCAGCGGGTGGTAAACGTCGAAGCCCTGTTGGTCAGGGAAAGCCCGGAGCCCCGATGTCTGTGGTGCTGTAGATGGGCTGCCAAATTCCGGTGAGGAGCAGCAAGAGCTTGACTGGCTGGCACTTTCGGTGTGCGATCAATCGTCCGACGTTCATGATTTTTGGGGGTTTTATTTCAGTGGGCGCCCAAGTTCAGCGAGTGGTAAACGTCGAAGCCCAGTTGGTCAGGGAAAGCCCGGAGCCCCGATGTCTGTGGTGCTGTAGATGCGCTGGGAATGGGAGGTGAGTAGCAGCAAGAGCTTGAGTTGCTGGAACTTTCAGTGTGGGAGCAATCGTCCGACGTTCGTGATTTTTCGGGGTTTTATTTCAGTGGGCGCCCAGGTGCAGCTGGTGGTAAATGTCGAAGCCCTGTTGGTCAGGTAAATCCCGGAGCCCCGATGTCTGTGGTGCTGTAGATGCGCTGCCAATGGACGGTGAGGAACAGCAAGAGCTTGACTGTCTGGCACTTTCGGTGTGGGAGCAATCTTAGGACGTTTGTGATTTTTGGGGATTTTTATTCACTGGGCGCCCAGGTTCAGCTGGTGGTAAACGTTGAAGCCCTGTTGGTCAGGGAAAGCCCGGAGCCCCGATGTCTGTGCTGCTGTAGATGTGCTGCCTATGGCCGGTGAGGAGCAGGAAGAGCTTGACTGGCTGGCACTTTGGGTGTGCGAGCAATCGTCGGACGTTCGTGATTTTTCGGGGTTTTATTTCAGTGGGCGCCCAGGTGCAGCTGGTGGTAAACGTCGAAGCCCTGTTGGTCAGGGAAAGGTCGGAGCCCCGATATCTGTGATGCTGTAGATGCGCTGGGAATGGCCGGTGAGGAGCAGCAAGAGCTTGACAGGCTGGCACTTTCGGTGTGGGAGTAATAGTCCGATGTTCGTGATTTTTCGTTTATTTTTTCCAGTGGGAGCCCAGGTTTAGCTAGTTGTAAACGTCGAAGCCCTGTTGGTCAGGGAAAGCCCGGAGCCCCGATGTCTGTGGTGCTGTAGATGCGCTGGGAATGGCCGGTGAGGAGAAGCAAGAGCTTATGTTGCTGGCACTTTCGGTGTGGGAGCAATCGTCCGACGTTCGTGATTTTTCGGGGTTTTATTTCACTGGGCGCCCCGGTTCAGCTGGTGGTAAACGTCTAAGCCCTGTTGGTCAGGGAAAGCCCGGAGCCGCGATGTCTGTGGTGCTGTAGATGCGCTGGGAATGGCCCGTGAGGAGCAGCAAGAGCTTGTGTTGCTGGTACTTTCGGTGTGGGAGCAATCGTCCGACGTTTTTGATTTTTCAGGGTTTTTTTTCAGTGGGTGCCCAGGTGCAGCTGGTGGTAAACGTCGAAGCCCTGTTGGTCAGGGAAGGCCCGGAGCCCCGATGTCTGTGGTGCTGTAGATGCGCTGGGAATGGCTGGTGAGGAGCAGCAAGAGCTTGACAGGCTGGCACTTTCGGTGTGGGAGCAATCGTCCGACGTTTTTGATGTTTCAGGGTTTTTTTTCAGTGTGCGCCCAGCTGCAGCTGGTGGTAAACGTCGAAGCCCTGTTGGTCAGCGAAAGCCCGGAGCCCCGATGTCTGTGGTGCTGTAGATGCGCTGGGAATGGCTGGTGAGGAGCAGCAAGAGCTTGACAGGCTGGCACTTTCGGTGTGGGAGCAATCGTCCGACGTTTTTGATGTTTCAGGGTTTTTTTTCAGTGTGCGCCCAGCTGCAGCTGGTGGTAAACGTCGAAGCCCTGTTGGTCAGGGAAAGCCCGGAGCCCCGATGTCTGTAGTGCTGTAGATGCGCTGGGAATGGGCGGTGAGGAGCAGCAAGAGCTTGAGTTGCTGGCACTTTCGGTGTGGGAGTAATCGTCCGATGTTCGTGATTTTTCGGGGTTCTTTTCAGTGGGAGCCCAGGTGCAGCGGGTGGTAAACGTCGAATCCCTGTTAGTCAGGGAAAGCCCGGAGCCCTGATATCTGTGGTGCTGTAGATGCACTGCCAATGCCCGGTGAGGAGCAGGAAGAGCTTGACTGGCTGGCACTTTTGGTGTGGGAGCAATCGTCCGACGTTTGTGATTTTTCGGGGTTCTTTTCAGTGGGAGCCCAGGTGCAGCGGGTGGTAAACGTCGAAGACCTGTTGGTCAGGGAAAGCCCGGAGCCCCGATGTCTGTGGTGCTGTAGATGCGCCTCCAATGGCCGGTGGGGAGCAGCAAGAGCTTGACTGGCTGGCACTTTCGCTGTGGGAGCAATCGTCCGACTTTTGTTATTTTTCGTTTATTTTTTTCAGTGGGCGCCCAGGTGCACCTGGTGGTAAATGTCGAAGCCCTGTTGGTCAGGGAAAGCCCAGAGCCGCGATGTCTGTGGTGCTGTAGATGCGCTGGGAATGGCCGGTGAGGAGCAGCAAGAGCTTGAGTTGCTGGCACTTTCGGTGTGGGAGCAATTGTCCGACGTTCGTGATTTTTCGGGGTTTTATTTCAGTGGGCGCCCAGGTGCAGCTGGTGGTAAACGTCGAAGCCCTGTTGGTCAGGGAAAGCCCGGAGCCCCGATGTCTGTGGTGCTGTAGATGCGCTGGGAATGGCTGGTGAGGAGCAGCAAGAGCTTGACAGGCTGGCACATTCGGTGTGGGAGCAATCGTCCGACGTTCGTGATTTTTTGGGGTATTTTTTCAGTGGGCGACCAGGTACACCTGGTGGTAAACGTCGAAGCCCTTTTGGTCAGGGAAAGCCCAGAGCCCCGATGTCTGTGGTGCTGTAGATGCGCTGCCAATGGCCGGTGAGGAGCAGCAAGAGCTTGACTGGCTGGCACTTTTGGTGTGGGAGCAATCGTCCGACGTTTGTGATTATTCGCGGTTTTTTTTCAGTGGGAGCCCAGGTGCAGCTGGTGGTAACAGTCAAAGCCCTGTTGGTCAGGGAAAGTCCAGAGCCCTGATGTCTGTGGTGCTGTAGATGCGCTGGGAATGGGCGGTGAGGAGCAGCAAGAGCTTGACAGGCTGGCATTTAAGGTGTGGCAGGAATCGTCCAACATTTGTGATTTTTCGGGGTTTTTTTTCAGTGGGCGCCCATGTGCAGCTGGTGGTAAACGTCGAACCCCTGTTTGTCAGCGAAAGCCCGGAGCCCCGATGTCTGTGGTGCTGTAGATGCGCTGCCAATGGCCGGTGAGGAGCAGCAAGAGCTTGTGTTGCTGGCACTTTTGGTGTGGGAGCAATCGTCGGACGTTTGTGATTTTTGGGGATTTTTATTCACTGGGCGCCCAGGTTCAGCTGGTGGTAAACTTCTAAGCCCTGTTGGTCAGGGAAAGCCCGGAGCCCCGATGTCTGTGGTGCTGTAGATGCGCTGGGAATGGGAGGTGAGGAGCAGCATGAGCTTGACTGGCTGGCACTTTCTGTGTGGGTGCAATCGTCCGACGTTCGTGATTTTTCGGGGTTTTATTTCAGTGGGCGCCCAGGTGCAGCTGGTGGTAAACGTCGAAGCCCTGTTGGTCAGGGAAAGCCCGGAGCCCCGATGTCTGTGGTGCTGTAGATGCGCTGGGAATGGCTGGTGAGGAGCAGCAAGAGCTTGACTGTCTGGCACGTTGGGTGTGGGAGCAATCGTCGGACGTTTGTGATTTTTGGGGATTTTTATTCACTGGGCGCCCAGGTTCAGCTGGTGGTAAACGTCGAAGCCCTCTTGGTCAGGGAAAGCTCGGAGCCCCGATATCTGTGGTGCTGTAGATGCGCTGCCAATGGCCGGGGAGGAGCAGCAAGAGCTTGACTGGCTGGCACTTTTGGTGTGGGAGCAATCGTCCGATGTTCGTGATTTTTCGGGGGTTCTTTTCAGTGGGAGCCCAGGTGCAGCTGGTGGTAAACGTCGAAGCCCTGTTCGTCAGGGAAAGCCCGGAGCCCCGATGTCTGTGGTGCTGTAGATGCGCTGGGAATGGCCGGTGAGGAGCAGCTAGAGGTTGACTGTCTGGCACTTTCGGTGTGGGAGCAATCGTCCGACGTTCATGATATTTCGGGATTTTTTTTCCAGTGGGCGCCTAGGTTCAGCTGGTAATAAACTTCTAAGCCCTGTTGGTCAGGGAACGCCCGGAGCCCCGATGTCTGTGGTGCTGTAGATGCGCTGGGAATGGAAGGTGAGGAGCACCTACAGCTTGACTGGCTGGCACTTTCGGTGTGGGAGCAATCGTCCGATGTTCGTGATTTTTCGGGGTTCTTTTCAGTGGGAGCCCAGGTGCAGCGGGTGGTAAACGTCGAATCCCTGTTAGTCAGGGAAAGCCCGGAGCCCCGGTGTCTGTGGTGCTGTAGATGCACTGCCAATGCCCGGTGAGGAGCAGGAAGAGCTTGACTGGCTGGCACTTTTGGTGTGGGAGCAATCGTCCAACGTTTGTGATTTTTCGGGGTTCTTTTCAGTGGGAGCCCAGGTGCAGCGGGTGGTAAACGTCGAAGACCTGTTGGTCAGGGAAAGCCCGGAGCCCCGATGTCTGTGGTGCTGTAGATGCGCCTCCAATGGCCGGTGAGGAGCAGCAAGAGCTTGACTGGCTGGCACTTTCGCTGTGGGAGCAATCGTCCGACTTTTGTTATTTTTCGTTTATTTTTTTCAGTGGGCGCCCAGGTGCACCTGGTGGTAAATGTCGAAGCCCTGTTGGTCAGGGAAAGCCCAGAGCCGCGATGTCTGTGGTGCTGTAGATGCGCTGGGAATGGCCGGTGAGGAGCAGCAAGAGCTTGAGTTGCTGGCACTTTCGGTGTGGGAGCAATCGTCCGACGTTCGTGATTTTTCGGGGTTTTTTTTCAGTGGGCGCCCAGGTGCAGCTGGTGGTAAACGTCGAAGCCCTGTTGGTCAGGGAAAGCCCGGAGCCCCGGTATCTGTGGTGCTGTAGATGCGCTGGGAATGGCTGGTGAGAAGCAGCAAGAGCTTGACTGGCTGGCACTTTTGGTGTCGGAGCAATTGTCCGACGTTTCTGATTTTTCGGGGTTCTTTTCAGTGGGCGCCCAGGTGCAGCTGGTGGTAAACGTCGAAGCCCTGTTGGTCAGGGAAAGCCCGGAGCCCCGATGTCTGTGATGCTGTAGATGCGCTGGGAATGGCCGGTGAGGAGCAGCAAGAGTTTGACAGGCTGGCACATTCTGTGTGGGAGCAATCGTCCGACGTTCGTGATTTTTCGGGGTATTTTTTCAGTGGGCGACCAGGTACACCTGGTGGTAAACGTCGAAGCCCTTTTGGTCAGGGAAAGCCCAGAGCCCCGATGTCTGTGGTGCTGTAGATGCGCTGCCAATGGCCGGTGAGGAGCAGCAAGAGCTTGACTGGCTGGCACTTTTGGTGTGGGAGCAATCGTCCGACGTTCGTGATTTTTCGGGGTTTTTTTTCAGTGGGAGCCGAAGTGCAGCTGGTGGTAAACGTCGAAGCCCTGTTGGTCAGGGAAAGCCCGGAGCCCCGATGTCTGTGGTGCTGTAGATGCGCTGGGAATGGGCGGTGAGGAGCAGCAAGAGCTTGACTGTCTGGCACTTTGGGTGCGCGAGCAATCGTCGGACGTTTGTGATTTTTGGGGATTTTTATTCACTGGGCGCCCAGGTTCAGCTGGTGGTAAACGTCGAAGCCCTGTTGGTCAGGGAAAGCCCAGAGCCCCGATGTCTGTGGTGCTGTAGATGCGCTGCCAGTGGCCGGTGAGGAGCAGCAAGAGCTTGAGTTTCTGGCATTTTCGGTGTGGGAGCAATCGTCCGACGTTCGTGATTTTCCGGGTTCTTTTTAGTGGGCGCCCTGGTGCAGCTAGTTGTAAACGTCAAAGGCCTGTTGGTCAGGGAAAGCCCAGAGCCCCGATGTCTGTGGTGCTGTAGATGCGCTGCCAATGGCCGGTGAGGAGCACAAAGAGGTTGAGTTGCTGGCACTTTCGGTGTGGGAGGAATCGTCCGACGTTTGTTATTTTTCGGGGTTTTATTTCAGTGGGCGCCCAGGTGCAGCTGGTGGTAAACGTCGAAGCCCTGTTGGTCAGGGAAAGCCCGGAGCCCCGGTATCTGTGGTGCTGTAGATGCGCTGGGAATGGGCGGTGAGGAGCAGCAAGAGCTTGACTGGCTGGCACTTTTGGTGTGGGAGCAATCGTCCAACATTTGTGATTTTTCGGGGTTTTTTTTCAGTGGGCGCCCATGTGCAGCTGGTGGTAAACGTCGAACCCCTGTTTGTCAGCGAAAGCCCGGAGCCCCGATGTCTGTGGTGCTGTAGATGCGCTGCCAATGGCCGGTGAGGAGCAGCAAGAGCTTGACTGGCTGGCACTTTTCGTGTGGGAGCAATCGTCCGACGTTTGTGATTTTTCGGGGTTCTTTTCAGTGGGAGCCCAGGTGCAGCTGGTGGTAAACGTCGAAGCCCTGTTGGTCAGGGAAAGCCCGGAGCCCCGATGTCTGTGGTGCTGTTAATGCGCTGCCAATGGCCGGTGAGGAGCAGCAAGAGCTTGACTGGCTGGCACTTTCGGTGTGGGAGCAATCGTCGGACGTTTGTGATTTTTGTGGATTTTTATTCACTGGGCGCCCAGGTTCAGCTGGTGGTAAACGTCGAAGCCCTGTTGGTCAGGGAAAGCCCGGAGCCCCGATGTCTGTGGTGCTGTAGATGCACTGGGAATGGCCGGGGAGGAGCAGCAAGAGCTTGACTGGCTGGCACTTTTGCTATGGGAGCAATCGTCCGATGTTCGTGATTTTTCTTTTATTTTTCTCAGCGGGTGCCCAGGTTCAGCTGGTGGTAAACGTCGAAGCCCTGTTGGTCAAAGAAAGCGCAGAACCCCGATGTCTGTGGTGCTGTAGATGCACTGCCAAAGTCCGGTGAGTAGCAGCAAGAGCTTGAGTTGCTGGCACTATCGGTGTGGGAGGAATCGTCCGACGTTTGTTATTCTTCGGGGTTTTATTTCAGTGGGCGCCCAGGTTCAGCTGGTGGTAAACGTCGAAGCCCTGTTGGTCAGGGAAAGCTCGGAGCCCCGATATCTGTGGTGCTGTAGATGCGCTGCCAATCGCCGGTGAGGAGCAGCAAGAGCTTGAGTTGCTGGCACTTTCGGTGTGGGAGCAATCGTGCGATGTTTGTGATTTTTCGTTTATTTTTTTCAGTGGGCACCCAGGTGCAGCTGATGGTAAATGTCGAAGCCCTGTTGGTCAGGGAAAGCCCGGACTCCCGATGTCTGTGGTGCTGTAGATGCGCTGCCAATGGCCGGTGAGGAGCAGGAAGACCTTGAGTTGCTGGCACTTTCGGTGTGGGAGCAATCGTCTGACGTTCGTGATTTTTCGGGGTTTTATTTCAGTGGGCGCCCAGGTGCAGCTGGTGGTAAACTTCGAAGCCCTGTTGGTCAGGGGAAGCCCGAAGCCCTGTTGGTCAGGGAAAGCTTGGAGCCCCGATATCTGTGATGCTGTACATGCGCTGCCAATGGCCGGGAAGGAGCAGCAAGAGCTTGACAGGCTGGCACTTTCGGTGTGGGAGTAAATGTCCGACGTTCGTGATTTTTCAGGATTTTTTTTTAGTGGGAGACCAGGTTTAGCTAGTTGTAAACGTCGAAGCCCTGTTCGTCAGGGAAAGCCCGGAGCCGTGATGTCTGTGGTGCTGTAGATGCGCTGGGAATGGCCGGTGAGGAGCAGCAAGAGCTTGACTGTCTGGCACTTTTGGTGTGGGAGCAATCGTCCGACGTTCGTGATTTTTCGGGGTTCTTTTCAGTGGGAGCCCAGGTTCAGCGAGTGGTAAACGTCGAAGCCCTGTTGGTCAGGGAAAGCCCGGAGCCCCGATGTCTGTGGTGCTGTAGATGCGCTGGGAATGGGCGGTGAGGAGCAGCAAGAGCTTGACAGGCTGGCACTTTCGGTGTGGGAGCAATCGTCCGATGTTCGTGATTTTTCGGGGTTTTATTTCAGAGGGAGCCCAGGTGCAGCTGGTGGTAAACGTCGAAGCCCTGTTCGTCAGGGAAAGCCCGGAGCCCCGATGTCTGTGGTGCTGTAGATGCGCTGGGAATGGCCGGTGAGGGGTAGCAAGAGCTTGAGTTGCTGGCACTTTTGGTGTGGGAGCAATCGTCCGACGTTCGTGATTTTTCGGGGTTTTATTTCAGAGGGAGCCCAGGTGCAGCTGGTGGTAAACGTCGAAGCCCTGTTCGTCAGGGAAAGCCCGGAGCCCCGATGTCTGTGGTGCTGTAGATGCGCTGCCAATGGCCGGTGAGGAGCAGCAAGAGCTTGACTGGCTGGCACTTTCGGTGTGGGAGCAATCGTCCGACGTTCGTGATTCTTCGCGGTTTTACTTTCAGTGGGCGCCCAGGTGCAGCTGGTGGTAAACGTCGAAGCCCTGTTGGTCAGGGAAAGCCCGGAGCCCCGATGTCTGTGGTGCTGTAGATGCGCTGGGAATGGAAGGTGATGAGCACCTACAGCTTGACTGGCTGGCACTTTCGGTGTGGGAGCAATCGTCCGACGTTCGTGATTATTCGGGGTTTTACTTTCAGTGGGCGCACAGGTGCAGCTGGTGGTAAACGTCGAAGCCCTGTTGGTCACGGAAAGCCCGGATCCCCGATGTCTGTGGTGCTGTAGATGCGCTGGGAATGGGCGGTGAGGAGCAGCAAGAGCTTGAGTTGCTGGCACTTTCAGTGTGGGAGCAATCGTCGGACGTTTGTGATTTTTGGGGATTTTTATTCACTGGGCACCCAGGTTCAGCTGGTGGTAAACGTCGAAGCCCTGTTGGTCAGGGAAAGCCCGGAGCCCCGATGTCTGTGGTGCTGTAGATGCGCTGGGAATGTGCGGTGAGGAGCAGCAAGAGCTTGACAGGCTGGCATTTAAGGTGTGGCAGGAATCGTCCGACATTTGTGATTTTTGGGGTTTTTTTTTCAGGGGGCGCCCAGGTTCAGCTCGTGTTAAAAGTCGAAGCCCTGTTGGTCAGGGAAAGCCCGGAGCCCCGATGTCTGTGGTGCTGTAGATACGCTGCCAATGGCCGGTGAGTAGCAGCAAGAGCTTGAGTTGCTGGCACTTTCGGTGTGAGATCAATCATCCGACGTTTTTGATTTTTCACGGTTTTTTTTCAGTGGGCAATCAGGTGCAGCTGGTGGTAAACGTCGAAGCCCTGTTGGTCAGGGAAAGCCCGGAGCCCCGATGTCTGTGGTGCTGTAGATGGGCTGGGAATGGCCGGTGAGGAGCAGCAAGAGCTTGACTGGCTGGCACTTTTGCTATGGGAACAATCGTCCGATGTTCGTGATTTTTCTTTTATTTTTCTCAGCGGGTGCCCAGGTTCAGCTGGTGGTAAACGTCGAAGCCCTGTTGGTCAAAGAAAGCGCAGAACCCCGATGTCTGTGGTGCTGTAGATGCACTGCCAAAGTCTGGTGAGTAGCAGCAAGAGCTTGAGTTGCTGGCACTTTCGGTGTGGGAGGAATCGTCCGACGTTTGTGATTTTTCGGGGTTTTATTTCAGTGGGCGCCCAGGTGCAGCTGGTGGTAAACGTCGAAGCCCTGTTGGTCAGGGAAAGCCCGGAGCCCCGATGTCTGTGGTGCTGTAGATGCGCTGGGAATGGCCGGTGAGTCGCAGCAAGAGCTTGACTGGCTGGCACTTTCGGTGTGGGAGGAATCGTCCGACGTTCGTGATTTTTCGGGGTTTTATTTCAGTGGGCGCCCAGGTGCAGCTGGTGGTAAATGTCGAAGCCCTGTTGGTCAGGGAATGCCCGGAGCCCCGATGTCTGTGGTGCTGTAGATGCGCCTCCAATGGCTGGTGAGGAGCAGCAAGAGCTTGACTGGCTGGCACTTTTGTTGTGGGAGCAATCGTCCGACGTTCATGATTTTTCGGGGTTTTATTTCAGTGGGCGCCCAGCTGCAGCGGGTGGTAAACGTCGAAGCCCTGTTGGTCAGGGAAAGCCCGGAGCCCCGATGTCTGTCGTGCTGTAGATGGGCTGGCAATGGCCGGTGAGCAGCAGCAAGAGCTTGACTGTCTGGCACTTTTGGTGTGAGAGCAATCGTCCGACGTTCGTGATTTTTCGGTGTTCTTTTCAGTGGGAGCCCAGGTGCAGCGAGTGGTAAACGTCGAAGCCCTGTTCGTCAGGGAATGCCCGGAGCCCCGATGTCTGTGGTGTTGTAGATGCACTGCCACTGTCCGGTGAGGAGCAGCATGAGCTTGACTGGCTGGCACTTTTGGTGTGGGAGCAATCGTCCGACGTTCGTCATTTTTCAGGGTTTATTTTCACTGGGCAACCAGGTGCAGCTGGTGGTAAATATCAAAGGCCTGTTGGTCAGGGAAAGCCCGGAGCCACGATGTCTGTGGTGCTGTAGATGCACTGCCAAAGTCCGGTGAGGAACAGCAAGAGCTTGAGTTGCTGGCACTTTCTGTGGGTGAGGAATCGTCCGACGTTTGTGATTTTTCGGGGTTTTATTTCAGTGGGCGCCCAGGTGCAGCTGGTGGTAAACGTCGAAGCCCTGTTGGTCAGGGAAAGCTCGGAGCCCCGATGTCTGTGGTGCTGTAGATGCGCTGCCAATGGCCGGGGAGGAGCAGCAAGAGCTTGACTGGCTGGCACTTTTGCTGTGGGAGCAATCGTCCGACGTTCGTGATTTTTCTTTTATTTTTTTCAGCGGGCGCCCAGGTTCAGCTGGTGGTAAACGTCGAAGCCCTGTTGGTCAGGGAAAGCGCAGAACCCCGATGTCTGTGGTGCTGTAGATGCACTGCCAAACTCCGGTGAGGAGCAGCAAGAGTTTGAGTTGCTGGCACTTTTGGTGTGGGAGCAATCGTCCGATGTTCGTGATTTTTCGAGGTTTTATTTCAGTGGGCGCCCAGGTGCAGCTGGTGTTAAACGTCGAAGCCCTGTTTGTCAGGGAAAGCGCAGAGCCCCGATGTCTGTGGTGCTGTAGATGCGCTGGGAATGGGAGGTGAGGAGCAGCAAGAGCTTGAGTTGCTGGCACTTTTGGTGTGAGAGCCATCATCCGACATTCGTGATTTTTCGGGGTTTTATTTCAGTGGGAGCCCAGGTGCAGCTGGTGGTAAACGTCGAAGCCCAGTTGGTCAGGGAAAGCCCGGAGCCCCGATGTCTGTGGTGCTGTAGATGCGCTGGCAATGGCCGGTGAGGAGCAGCCAGAGCTTGAGTTGCTGGCACTTTTGGTGTGGGAGCAATCGTCCGACGTTCGTGATTTTTCGGGGTTTTACTTTCAGTGGGCGCCCAGGTTCAGCTGGTGGTAAACGTCGAAGCCCTGTTGGTCAGGGAAAGCTCGGAGCCCCGATGTCTGTGGTGCTGTAGATGCGCTGGGAATGGGAGGTGAGGAGCAGCATGAGCTTGACTGGCTGGCACTTTCTGTGTGGGTGCAATCGTCCGACGTTCGTGATTTTTCGGGGTTTTACTTTCACTGGGCGCCCAGGTTCAGCTGGTGGTAAACGTCGAAGCCCTCTTGGTCAGGGAAAGCTCGGAGCCCCGATATCTGTGGTGCTGTAGATGCGCTGCCAATGGCCGGGGAGGAGCAGCAAGAGCTTGACTGGCTGGCACTTTTGGTGTGGGAGCAATCGTCCGATGTTCGTGATTTTTCGGGGGTTCTTTTCAGTGGGAGCCCAGGTGCAGCGGGTGGTAAACGTCGAAGCCCTGTTCGTCAGGGAAAGTCCAGAGCCCTGATGTCTGTGGTGCTGTAGATGCGCTGGGAATGGCCGGTGAGGAGCAGCAAGAGCTTGACTGGCTGGCACTTTTGGTGTGGGAGCAATTGTCCGACGTTTTTGATTTTTTAGGGTTTTTTTTTCAGTGGATAACCAGGTGCAGGTGATGGTAAATGTCGAAGCCCTGTTGGTCAGGGAAAGCCCGGAGCCCCGATGTCTGTGGTGCTGTAGATGCGCTGGGAATGCCCGGTGAGGAGCAGCTAGTGGTTGACTGTCTGGCACTTTCGGTGTGGGAGCAATTGTCCGACGTTCGTGATTTTTCGGGGTTTTATTTCAGTTGGCGCCCAGGTGCAGCTGGTGGTAAACTTCGAAGCCCTGTTGGTCAGGGAAAGCCCGGAGCCCCGATGTCTGTGGTGCTGTAGATGCGCTGGGAATGGCTGGTGAGAAGCAGCATGAGCTTGACTTGCTGGCATTTAAGGTGTGGCAGGAATACTCTGATGTTCGTGATATTTCGTTTATTTTTTTTAGTGGGCGCCCATGTGCAGCTGGTGGTAAACGTCGAAGCCCTGTTGGTCAGGGAAAGCCCGGAGCCCCGATGTCTGTGGTGCTGTAGATGGGCTGCCAAATTCCGGTGAGGAGCAGCAAGAGCTTGACTGGCTGGCACTTTTGCTGTGGGAGCAATCGTCCGACGTTCGTGATTTTTCTTTTATTTTTTTCAGCGGGCGCCCAGGTTCAGCTGGTGGTAAACGTCGAAGCCCTGTTGGTCAGGGAAAGCGCAGAACCCCGATGTCTGTGGTGCTGTAGATGCACTGCCAAAGTCCGGTGAGTAGCAGCAAGAGTTTAAGTTGCTGGCACTTTTGGTGTGGGAGCAATCGTCCGATCTTCGTGATTTTTCGGGGTTTTATTTCAGTGGGCGCCCAGGTGCAGCTGGTGGTAAACGTCGAAGCCCTGTTCGTCAGGGAAAGCCCGGAGCCCCGATGTCTGTGGTGCTGTAGATGCGCTGGGAATGGGAGGTGAGGAGCAGCAAGAGCTTGAGTTGCTGGCACTTTTGGTGTGGGAGCAATCGTCCGACGTTCGTGATTTTTCGGGGTTTTATTTCAGTGGGCGCCCAGGTGCAGCTGGTGGTAAACGTCGAAGCCCTGTTGGTCAGGGAAAGCCCGGAGCCCCGATGTCTGTGGTGCTGTAGATGCGCTGGGAATGGCCGGTGAGGAGCAGCAAGAGCTTGACTGGCTGGCACTTTCGGTGTGGGAGCAATCGTCCGACGTTTGTGTTTTTTTCGGGTTTTTTTTTTAATGGGCACCCATGTTCAGCTGGTGGTAAACGTCGAAGTGCTGTTGGTCAGGGAAAGTCCGGAGCCCAAATGTCTGTGGTGCTGTAGATGCGCTGGGAATGGGCGGTGATTAGCAGCAAGAGCCTGACTGGCTGGCACTTTCGGTGTGGGAGAAATCGTCCGATCTTCGTGATTTTTCGGGGTTTTTTTTCAGTGGGTGCCCAGGTTCAGCTGGTGGTAAACGTCTAAGCCCTGTTGGTCATGGAAAGCCCGGAGCCCCGATGTCTGTGGTGCTGTAGATGCGCTGCCAATGGCCGGTGAGGAGCAGCAAGAGCTTGACAGGCTGGCACTTTAGGTGTGGGAGCAATCGTCCGACGTTCGTGATTTTTCTTTTATTTTTTTCAGCGGGCGCCCAGGTGCAGCGGGTGGTATAACGTCAAAGCCCTGTTGGTCAGGGAAAGCCCGGAGCCCCGATGTCTGTGGTGCTGTAGATGCGCCGCCAATGGCCGGTGAGGAGCACAAAGAGCTTGACAGGCTGGCACTTTCGGTGTGGGAGCAATCGTCTGATGTTTGTGATTTTGGGGGTTTTTTTTTTTCAGTGGGTGCCCAGGTGCAACTGGTGGTAAACGTCGAAGCCCTGTTGGTCAGGGAAAGCCCGGAGCCCCGATGTCTGTGGTGCTGTAGATGCGCTGCGAATGGCCGGTGAGGGGTAGCAAGAGCTTGAGTGGCTGGCACTTTTGGTGTGAGAGCAATCGTCCGACGTTCGTGATATTTGGGGATTTTTTTTCCAGTGGGCGCCTAGGTTCAGCTGGTAATAAACTTCTAAGCCCTGTTGGTCAGGGAACGCCCGGAGCCCCGATGTGTGTGGTGCTGTAGATGCGCTGGGAATGGAAGGTGAGGAGCACCTACAGCTTGACTGGCTGGCAATTTCGGTGTGGGAGCAATCGTCCGACGTTCGTGATTTTTCGGGGTTCTTTTCAGTGGGCGCCCAGGTTCAGCTGGTGGTAAATGTCGAACGCCTGTTGGTCAGGGAAAGCCCGGAGCCCCGATGTCTGTGGTGCTGTAGATGCGCTGCCAATGGCCGGTGAGGAGCAGCAAGAGCTTGACTGGCTGGCACTTTTGGTGTGGGAGCAATCGTCCAACGTTTGTGATTTTTCGGGGTTTTTTTCAGTGGGCGCACAGGTGCAGCTGGTGGTAAACGTCGAAGCCCTGTTGGTCAGGGAAAGCCCGGAGCCCCGATGTCTGTGGTGCTGTAGATGCACTGCCAAAGTCCGGTGAGGAGCAGCAAGAGCTTGAGTTGCTGGCACTTTCGGTGTGGGAGCAATCGTCCGATGTTCGTGATTTTTCGGGGTTCTTTTCAGTTGGCGCCCAGGCTCAGCTGGTGGTAAACGTCGAAGCCCTGTTGGTCCGGGAAAGCCCAGAGCCCCGATGTCTGTGGTGCTGTAGATGGGCTGCCAATGGCCGGTGAGGAACAGCAAGAGCTTGACAGGCTGGCACTTTCGGTGTGGGATCAATCGTCCGACGTTTTTGATTTTTCAGGGTTTTTTTTTCAGTGGGCAACCAGGTGCAGCTGGTGGTAAACGTCGAAGCCCTGTTGGTCAGGGAAAGCCCGGAGCCGCGATGTCTGTGGTGCTGTAGATGCGCTGGGAATGGCTGGTGAGGAGCAGCAAGAGCTTGACTGGCTGGCACTTTTGCTGTGGGAGCAATCGTACGACGTTCGTGATTTTTCTTTTATTTTTTTCAGCAGGCGCCCAGGTGCAGCTGGTGGTAAACATCGAAGCCCTGTTGGTCAGGGAAAGCCCAGAGCCCCGATGTCTGTGGTGCTGTAGATGCGCTGGGAATGGGAGGTGAGGAGCAGCAAGAGCTTGAGTTGCTGGCACTTTTGGTGTGGGAGCAATCGTCCGACGTTCGTGATTTTTCGTTTATTTTTTTCAGTGGGCGCCCAGGTTCAACTGGTGGTAAACGTCGAAGCCCTGTTCGTCAGGGAAAGCTCAGAGCCCCGATGTCTGTGGTGCTGTAGATGCGCTGGGAATGGCCGGTGAGGAGCAGCAAGAGCTTGTGTTGCTGGCACTTTCGGTGTGGGAGCAATCGTCCGATGTTCGTGATTTTTCGGGGTTTTACTTTCAGTGGGCGCCCAGGTTCAGCTGGTGGTAAACGTCGAAGCCCTGTTGGTCACGGAAAGCCCGGAGCCCCGATATCTGTGATGCTGTAGATGCGCTGGGAATGGGCGGTGAGGAGCAGCAAGAGCTTGACTGTCTGGCACTTTCGGTGTGGGAGCAATCGTCCGATGTTCGTGATTTTTGGGGTTTTTTTCAGTGGGCGCCCAGGTGCAGCTAGTGGTAAACGTCGAAGCCCTGTTGGTCAGGGAAAGCTCGGAGCCCCGATGTCTGTGGTGCTGTAGATGCCCTGCCAATGGGCGGTGAGTAGCAGCAAGAGCTTGAGTTGCTGGCACTTTCGGTGTGGGAGCAATCGTCCGATGTTCGTGATTTTTCGTTTATTTTTTTCAGTGGGCGCCCAGGTGCAGCTGGTGGTAAACGTCGAAGCCCTGTTGGTCAGGGAAAGCCCGGAGCCCCGATGTCTGTGGTGCTGTAGATGCGCTGCCAAAGTCCGGTGAGGAGCAGCAAGAGCTTGAGTTGCTGGCACTTTCGGTGTGGGAGCAATCGTCTGACGTTCGTGATTTTTCGGGTTTTTTTTCCAGTGGGCGCCCAGGTGCAGCTGGTGGTAAACGTCGAAGCCCTGTTTGTCAGGGAAAGCCCGGAGCCCCGATGTCTGTGGTGCTGTAGATGCGCTGGGAATGGCCGGTGAGGAACAGCAGGAGCTTGTGTTGCTGGCACTTTCGGTGTGGGTGCAATCGTCCGACGTTTGTGATTTTTCGGGGTTCTTTTCAGTGGGAGCCCAGGTGCAGCGAGTGGTAAACGTCGAAGCCCTGTTGGTCAGGGAAAGCCTGGAGCCCCGATGTCTGTGGTGCTGTAGATTCGCTGGGAATGGCCGGTGAGGAGCAGCAAGAGCTTGACTGGCTGGCACTTTTGGTGTGGGAGCAATTGTCCGATGTTCGTGATTTTTCTTTTATTTTTTTCAGTGGGCGCCCAGGTTCAGCTGGTGGTAAACGTCGAAGCCCTGTTGGTCAGGGAACGCGCAGAACCCCGATGTCTGTGGTGCTGTAGATGCGCTGCCAATGGCCGGTGAGGAGCAGCAAGAGCTTGACTGGCTGGCACTTTCAGTGTGGGAGCAATAGTCCGACGTTTGTGATTTTTCGGGGTTTTTTTCAGTGGGCACCCAGGTGCAGGTGATGGTAAATGTCGAAGCCCTGTTGGTCAGGGAAAGCTCGTAGCCCCGATATTTGTGGTGCTGTAGATGCGCTGCCAATGGCCGGTGAGGAGCAGCAAGAGCTTGACTGTCTGGCACTTTCGGTGTGGGAGCAATCGTCCGACGTTCGTGATTTTTGGAGGTTTTATTTCAGTGGGCGCCCAGGTTCAGCTGGTGGTAAACGTTGAAGCCCAGTTGGTCAGGGAAAGCCCGGAGCCCCGATGTCTGTGGTGCTGTAGATGCGCTGGGAATGGCCGGTGAGGAGCAGCAAGAGCTTGTGTTGCTGGCACTTTCGGTGTGGGTGCAATCGTCCGACGTTCGTGATATTTCGGGGTTCTTTTCAGTGGGAGCCTAGGTGCAGCGAGTGGTAAACGTCGAAGCCCTGTTGGTCAGGGAAAGCCCGGAGCCGCGATGTCTGTGGTGCTGTAGATGCACTGCCAAAGTCCGGTGAGAAGCAGCATGAGCTTGAGTTGCTGGCACTTTCGGTGTGGGAGCAATCGTCTGATGTTCGTGATATTTCGTTATTTTTTTCAGTGGGCGCCCAGGTGCAGCTGATGGTAAATGTCGAAGGCCTGTTGGTCAGGGAAAGCCCGGAGCCCCGATGTCTGTGGTGCTGTACATGCGCTGCCAATGGCCGGTGAGCAGCAGCAAGAGCTTGACTGGCTGGCACTTTCGGTGTGGGAGCAATCGTCCGTCGTTTTTAATTTTTCAGGGTTTTTTTTCAGTGGGCGCCCAGGTTCAGCTGGTGGTAAACTTCTGAGCCCTGTTGGTCAGGGAAAGCCCGGAGCCCCGATGTCTGTGGTGCTGTAGATGCGCTACCAATGGCCGGTGAGGAGCAGCAAGAGCTTGACTGGCTGGCACTTTCGGTGTGGGAGCAATTGTCCGACGTTTGTGATTTTTCGTTTATTTTTTTCAGTGGGCGCCCAGGTGCAGTGGGTGGTAAACGTCGAAGCCCTGTTGGTCAGCGAAAGCCCGGAGCCCCGATGTCTGTGGTGCTGTAGATGCGCTGGGAATGGCTGGTGAGGAGCAGCAAGAGCTTGACAGGCTGGCACTTTCGGTGTGGGAGCAATCGTCCGACGTTTTTGATGTTTCAGGGTTTTTTTTCAGTGTGCGCCCAGCTGCAGCTGGTGGTAAACGTCGAAGCCCTGTTGGTCAGCGAAAGCCCGGAGCCCTGATGTCTGTGGTGCTGTAGATGCACTGGGAATGGCCGGGGAGGAGCAGCAAGAGCTTGACTGGCTGGCACTTTTGCTATGGGAGCAATCGTCCGATGTTCGTGATTTTTCTTTTATTTTTCTCAGCGGGTGCCCAGGTTCAGCTGGTGGTAAACGTCGAAGCCCTGTTGGTCAAAGAAAGCGCAGAACCCCGATGTCTGTGGTGCTGTAGATGCACTGCCAAAGTCCGGTGAGTAGCAGCAAGAGCTTGAGTTGCTGGCACTATCGGTGTGGGAGGAATCGTCCGACGTTTGTTATTCTTCGGGGTTTTATTTCAGTGGGCGCCCAGGTTCAGCTGGTGGTAAACGTCGAAGCCCTGTTGGTCAGGGAAAGCTCGGAGCCCCGATATCTGTGGTGCTGTAGATGCGCTGCCAATCGCCGGTGAGGAGCAGCAAGAGCTTGAGTTGCTGGCACTTTCGGTGTGGGAGCAATCGTGCGATGTTTGTGATTTTTCGTTTATTTTTTTCAGTGGGCACCCAGGTGCAGCTGATGGTAAATGTCGAAGCCCTGTTGGTCAGGGAAAGCCCGGACTCCCGATGTCTGTGGTGCTGTAGATGCGCTGCCAATGGCCGGTGAGGAGCAGGAAGACCTTGAGTTGCTGGCACTTTCGGTGTGGGAGCAATCGTCTGACGTTCGTGATTTTTCGGGGTTTTATTTCAGTGGGCGCCCAGGTGCAGCTGGTGGTAAACTTCGAAGCCCTGTTGGTCAGGGGAAGCCCGAAGCCCTGTTGGTCAGGGAAAGCTTGGAGCCCCGATATCTGTGATGCTGTACATGCGCTGCCAATGGCCGGGAAGGAGCAGCAAGAGCTTGACAGGCTGGCACTTTCGGTGTGGGAGTAAATGTCCGACGTTCGTGATTTTTCAGGATTTTTTTTTAGTGGGAGACCAGGTTTAGCTAGTTGTAAACGTCGAAGCCCTGTTCGTCAGGGAAAGCCCGGAGCCGTGATGTCTGTGGTGCTGTAGATGCGCTGGGAATGGCCGGTGAGGAGCAGCAAGAGCTTGACTGTCTGGCACTTTTGGTGTGGGAGCAATCGTCCGACGTTCGTGATTTTTCGGGGTTCTTTTCAGTGGGAGCCCAGGTTCAGCGAGTGGTAAACGTCGAAGCCCTGTTGGTCAGGGAAAGCCCGGAGCCCCGATGTCTGTGGTGCTGTAGATGCGCTGGGAATGGGCGGTGAGGAGCAGCAAGAGCTTGACAGGCTGGCACTTTCGGTGTGGGAGCAATCGTCCGATGTTCGTGATTTTTCGGGGTTTTATTTCAGAGGGAGCCCAGGTGCAGCTGGTGGTAAACGTCGAAGCCCTGTTCGTCAGGGAAAGCCCGGAGCCCCGATGTCTGTGGTGCTGTAGATGCGCTGGGAATGGCCGGTGAGGGGTAGCAAGAGCTTGAGTTGCTGGCACTTTTGGTGTGGGAGCAATCGTCCGACGTTCGTGATTTTTCGGGGTTTTATTTCAGAGGGAGCCCAGGTGCAGCTGGTGGTAAACGTCGAAGCCCTGTTCGTCAGGGAAAGCCCGGAGCCCCGATGTCTGTGGTGCTGTAGATGCGCTGCCAATGGCCGGTGAGGAGCAGCAAGAGCTTGACTGGCTGGCACTTTTAGTGTGGGAGCAATCGTCCGACGTTCGTGATTCTTCGCGGTTTTACTTTCAGTGGGCGCCCAGGTGCAGCTGGTGGTAAACGTCGAAGCCCTGTTGGTCAGGGAAAGCCCGGAGCCCCGATGTCTGTGGTGCTGTAGATGCGCTGGGAATGGAAGGTGATGAGCACCTACAGCTTGACTGGCTGGCACTTTCGGTGTGGGAGCAATCGTCCGACGTTCGTGATTATTCGGGGTTTTACTTTCAGTGGGCGCACAGGTGCAGCTGGTGGTAAACGTCGAAGCCCTGTTGGTCACGGAAAGCCCGGATCCCCGATGTCTGTGGTGCTGTAGATGCGCTGGGAATGGGCGGTGAGGAGCAGCAAGAGCTTGAGTTGCTGGCACTTTCAGTGTGGGAGCAATCGTCGGACGTTTGTGATTTTTGGGGATTTTTATTCACTGGGCACCCAGGTTCAGCTGGTGGTAAACGTCGAAGCCCTGTTGGTCAGGGAAAGCCCGGAGCCCCGATGTCTGTGGTGCTGTAGATGCGCTGGGAATGTGCGGTGAGGAGCAGCAAGAGCTTGACAGGCTGGCATTTAAGGTGTGGCAGGAATCGTCCGACATTTGTGATTTTTGGGGTTTTTTTTTCAGGGGGCGCCCAGGTTTAGCTCGTGTTAAAAGTCGAAGCCCTGTTGGTCAGGGAAAGCCCGGAGCCCCGATGTCTGTGGTGCTGTAGATACGCTGCCAATGGCCGGTGAGTAGCAGCAAGAGCTTGAGTTGCTGGCACTTTCGGTGTGAGATCAATCATCCGACGTTTTTGATTTTTCACGGTTTTTTTTCAGTGGGCAATCAGGTGCAGCTGGTGGTAAACGTCGAAGCCCTGTTGGTCAGGGAAAGCCCGGAGCCCCGATGTCTGTGGTGCTGTAGATGGGCTGGGAATGGCCGGTGAGGAGCAGCAAGAGCTTGACTGGCTGGCACTTTTGCTATGGGAACAATCGTCCGATGTTCGTGATTTTTCTTTTATTTTTCTCAGCGGGTGCCCAGGTTCAGCTGGTGGTAAACGTCGAAGCCCTGTTGGTCAAAGAAAGCGCAGAACCCCGATGTCTGTGGTGCTGTAGATGCACTGCCAAAGTCTGGTGAGTAGCAGCAAGAGCTTGAGTTGCTGGCACTTTCGGTGTGGGAGGAATCGTCCGACGTTCGTGATTTTTCGGGGTTTTATTTCAGTGGGCGCCCAGGTGCAGCTGGTGGTAAACGTCGAAGCCCTGTTGGTCAGGGAAAGCCCGGAGCCCCGATGTCTGTGGTGCTGTAGATGCGCTGGGAATGGCCGGTGAGTCGCAGCAAGAGCTTGACTGGCTGGCACTTTCGGTGTGGGAGGAATCGTCCGACGTTCGTGATTTTTCGGGGTTTTATTTCAGTGGGCGCCCAGGTGCAGCTGGTGGTAAATGTCGAAGCCCTGTTGGTCAGGGAATGCCCGGAGCCCCGATGTCTGTGGTGCTGTAGATGCGCCTCCAATGGCTGGTGAGGAGCAGCAAGAGCTTGACTGGCTGGCACTTTTGTTGTGGGAGCAATCGTCCGACGTTCATGATTTTTCGGGGTTTTATTTCAGTGGGCGCCCAGCTGCAGCGGGTGGTAAACGTCGAAGCCCTGTTGGTCAGGGAAAGCCCGGAGCCCCGATGTCTGTCGTGCTGTAGATGGGCTGGCAATGGCCGGTGAGCAGCAGCAAGAGCTTGACTGTCTGGCACTTTTGGTGTGAGAGCAATCGTCCGACGTTCGTGATTTTTCGGTGTTCTTTTCAGTGGGAGCCCAGGTGCAGCGAGTGGTAAACGTCGAAGCCCTGTTCGTCAGGGAATGCCCGGAGCCCCGATGTCTGTGGTGTTGTAGATGCACTGCCACTGTCCGGTGAGGAGCAGCATGAGCTTGACTGGCTGGCACTTTTGGTGTGGTAGCAATCGTCCGACGTTCGTCATTTTTCAGGGTTTATTTTCACTGGGCAACCAGGTGCAGCTGGTGGTAAATATCAAAGGCCTGTTGGTCAGGGAAAGCCCGGAGCCACGATGTCTGTGGTGCTGTAGATGCACTGCCAAAGTCCGGTGAGGAACAGCAAGAGCTTGAGTTGCTGGCACTTTCTGTGGGGGAGGAATCGTCCGACGTTTGTGATTTTTCGGGGTTTTATTTCAGTGGGCGCCCAGGTGCAGCTGGTGGTAAACGTCGAAGCCCTGTTGGTCAGGGAAAGCTCGGAGCCCCGATGTCTGTGGTGCTGTAGATGCGCTGCCAATGGCCGGGGAGGAGCAGCAAGAGCTTGACTGGCTGGCACTTTTGCTGTGGGAGCAATCGTCCGACGTTCGTGATTTTTCTTTTATTTTTTTCAGCGGGCGCCCAGGTTCAGCTGGTGGTAAACGTCGAAGCCCTGTTGGTCAGGGAAAGCGCAGAACCCCGATGTCTGTGGTGCTGTAGATGCACTGCCAAACTCCGGTGAGGAGCAGCAAGAGTTTGAGTTGCTGGCACTTTTGGTGTGGGAGCAATCGTCCGATGTTTGTGATTTTTCGAGGTTTTATTTCAGTGGGCGCCCAGGTGCAGCTGGTGGTAAACGTCGAAGCCCTGTTTGTCAGGGAAAGCGCAGAGCCCCGATGTCTGTGGTGCTGTAGATGCGCTGGGAATGGGAGGTGAGGAGCAGCAAGAGCTTGAGTTGCTGGCACTTTTGGTGTGAGAGCAATCATCCGACATTCGTGATTTTTCGGGGTTTTATTTCAGTGGGAGCCCAGGTGCAGCTGGTGGTAAACGTCGAAGCCCTGTTGGTCAGGGAAAGCCCGGAGCCCCGATCTCTGTGGTGCTGTAGATGCGCTGGCAATGGCTGGTGAGGAGCAGCAAGAGCTTGACTGTCTGGCACGTTGGGTGTGGGAGCAATCGTCGGACGTTTGTGATTTTTGGGGATTTTTATTCACTGGGCGCCCAGGTTCAGCTGGTGGTAAACGTCGAAGCCCTGTTGGTCAGGGAAAGCCCGGAGCCCCGATGTCTGTGGTGCTGTAGATGCGCTGGCAATGGCCGGTGAGGAGCAGCAAGAGCTTGAGTTGCTGGCACTTTTGGTGTGGGAGCAATCGTCCGACGTTCGTGATTTTTCGGGGTTTTACTTTCACTGGGCGCCCAGGTTCAGCTGGTGGTAAACGTCGAAGCCCTCTTGGTCAGGGAAAGCTCGGAGCCCCGATATCTGTGGTGCTGTAGATGCGCTGCCAATGGCCGGGGAGGAGCAGCAAGAGCTTGACTGGCTGGCACTTTTGGTGTGGGAGCAATCGTCCGATGTTCGTGATTTTTCGGGGGTTCTTTTCAGTGGGAGCCCAGGTGCAGCGGGTGGTAAACGTCGAAGCCCTGTTCGTCAGGGAAAGTCCAGAGCCCTGATGTCTGTGGTGCTGTAGATGCGCTGGGAATGGCCGGTGAGGAGCAGCAAGAGCTTGACTGGCTGGCACTTTTGGTGTGGGAGCAATTGTCCGACGTTTTTGATTTTTTAGGGTTTTTTTTTCAGTGGATAACCAGGTGCAGGTGATGGTAAATGTCGAAGCCCTGTTGGTCAGGGAAAGCCCGGAGCCCCGATGTCTGTGGTGCTGTAGATGCGCTGGGAATGCCCGGTGAGGAGCAGCTAGTGGTTGACTGTCTGGCACTTTCGGTGTGGGAGCAATTGTCCGACGTTCGTGATTTTTCGGGGTTTTATTTCAGTTGGCGCCCAGGTGCAGCTGGTGGTAAACTTCGAAGCCCTGTTGGTCAGGGAAAGCCCGGAGCCCCGATGTCTGTGGTGCTGTAGATGCGCTGGGAATGGCTGGTGAGAAGCAGCATGAGCTTGACTTGCTGGCATTTAAGGTGTGGCAGGAATACTCTGATGTTCGTGATATTTCGTTTATTTTTTTTAGTGGGCGCCCATGTGCAGCTGGTGGTAAACGTCGAAGCCCTGTTGGTCAGGGAAAGCCCGGAGCCCCGATGTCTGTGGTGCTGTAGATGGGCTGCCAAATTCCGGTGAGGAGCAGCAAGAGCTTGACTGGCTGGCACTTTTGCTGTGGGAGCAATCGTCCGACGTTCGTGATTTTTCTTTTATTTTTTTCAGCGGGCGCCCAGGTTCAGCTGGTGGTAAACGTCGAAGCCCTGTTGGTCAGGGAAAGCGCAGAACCCCGATGTCTGTGGTGCTGTAGATGCACTGCCAAAGTCCGGTGAGTAGCAGCAAGAGTTTAAGTTGCTGGCACTTTTGGTGTGGGAGCAATCGTCCGATCTTCGTGATTTTTCGGGGTTTTATTTCAGTGGGCGCCCAGGTGCAGCTGGTGGTAAACGTCGAAGCCCTGTTCGTCAGGGAAAGCCCGGAGCCCCGATGTCTGTGGTGCTGTAGATGCGCTGGGAATGGGAGGTGAGGAGCAGCAAGAGCTTGAGTTGCTGGCACTTTTGGTGTGGGAGCAATCGTCCGACGTTCGTGATTTTTCGGGGTTTTATTTCAGTGGGCGCCCAGGTGCAGCTGGTGGTAAACGTCGAAGCCCTGTTGGTCAGGGAAAGCCCGGAGCCCCGATGTCTGTGGTGCTGTAGATGCGCTGGGAATGGCCGGTGAGGAGCAGCAAGAGCTTGACTGGCTGGCACTTTCGGTGTGGGAGCAATCGTCCGACGTTTGTGTTTTTTTCGGGTTTTTTTTTTAATGGGCACCCATGTTCAGCTGGTGGTAAACGTCGAAGTGCTGTTGGTCAGGGAAAGTCCGGTGCCCAAATGTCTGTGGTGCTGTAGATGCGCTGGGAATGGGCGGTGATTAGCAGCAAGAGCCTGACTGGCTGGCACTTTCGGTGTGGGAGCAATCGTCTGATGTTTGTGATTTTGGGGGTTTTTTTTTTTCAGTGGGTGCCCAGGTGCAACTGGTGGTAAACGTCGAAGCCCTGTTGGTCAGGGAAAGCCCGGAGCCCCGATGTCTGTGGTGCTGTAGATGCGCTGCGAATGGCCGGTGAGGGGTAGCAAGAGCTTGAGTGGCTGGCACTTTTGGTGTGAGAGCAATCGTCCGACGTTCGTGATATTTGGGGATTTTTTTTCCAGTGGGCGCCTAGGTTCAGCTGGTAATAAACTTCTAAGCCCTGTTGGTCAGGGAACGCCCGGAGCCCCGATGTGTGTGGTGCTGTAGATGCGCTGGGAATGGAAGGTGAGGAGCACCTACAGCTTGACTGGCTGGCAATTTCGGTGTGGGAGCAATCGTCCGACGTTCGTGATTTTTCGGGGTTCTTTTCAGTGGGCGCCCAGGTTCAGCTGGTGGTAAATGTCGAACGCCTGTTGGTCAGGGAAAGCCCGGAGCCCCGATGTCTGTGGTGCTGTAGATGCGCTGCCAATGGCCGGTGAGGAGCAGCAAGAGCTTGACTGGCTGGCACTTTTGGTGTGGGAGCAATCGTCCAACGTTTGTGATTTTTCGGGGTTTTTTTCAGTGGGCGCACAGGTGCAGCTGGTGGTAAACGTCGAAGCCCTGTTGGTCAGGGAAAGCCCGGAGCCGTGATGTCTGTGGTGCTGTAGATGCACTGCCAAAGTCCGGTGAGGAACAGCAAGAGCTTGAGTTGCTGGCACTTTCTGTGTGGGAGGAATCGTCCGACGTTTGTGATTTTTCAGGGTTTTATTTCAGTGGGCGCCCAGGTTCAGCTGGTGGTAAATGTCGAAGCCCTGTTTGTCAGGGAAAGCCCAGAGCCCCGATGTCTGTGGTGCTGTAGATGCGCTGCCAATGGCCGGTGAGGAGCAGCAAGAGCTTGACTGGCTGGAACTTTCGGTGTGGGAGCAATTGTCCGATGTTCGTGATTTTTCGGGGTTCTTTTCAGTGGGAGCCCAGGTTCAGCGAGTGGTAAACGTCGAAGCCCTGTTGGTCAGGGAAAGCCCGGAGCCCCGATGTCTGTGGTGCTGTAGATGCGCTGCCAAAGTCCGGTGAGGAGCAGCAAGAGCTTGAGTTGCTGGCACTTTCGGTGTGGGAGCAATCGTCCGATGTTCGTGATTTTTCGGGGTTCTTTTCAGTTGGCGCCCAGGCTCAGCTGGTGGTAAACGTCGAAGCCCTGTTGGTCCGGGAAAGCCCAGAGCCCCGATGTCTGTGGTGCTGTAGATGCGCTGCCAATGGCCGGTGAGGAACAGCAAGAGCTTGACAGGCTGGCACTTTCGGTGTGGGATCAATCGTCCGACGTTTTTGATTTTTCAGGGTTTTTTTTTCAGTGGGCAACCAGGTGCAGCTGGTGGTAAACGTCGAAGCCCTGTTGGTCAGGGAAAGCCCGGAGCCGCGATGTCTGTGGTGCTGTAGATGCGCTGGGAATGGCTGGTGAGGAGCAGCAAGAGCTTGACTGGCTGGCACTTTTGCTGTGGGAGCAATCGTACGACGTTCGTGATTTTTCTTTTATTTTTTTCAGCAGGCGCCCAGGTGCAGCTGGTGGTAAACATCGAAGCCCTGTTGGTCAGGGAAAGCCCAGAGCCCCGATGTCTGTGGTGCTGTAGATGCGCTGGGAATGGGAGGTGAGGAGCAGCAAGAGCTTGAGTTGCTGGCACTTTTGGTGTGGGAGCAATCGTCCGACGTTCGTGATTTTTCGTTTATTTTTTTCAGTGGGCGCCCAGGTTCAACTGGTGGTAAACGTCGAAGCCCTGTTCGTCAGGGAAAGCTCAGAGCCCCGATGTCTGTGGTGCTGTAGATGCGCTGGGAATGGCCGGTGAGGAGCAGCAAGAGCTTGTGTTGCTGGCACTTTCGGTGTGGGAGCAATCGTCCGATGTTCGTGATTTTTCGGGGTTTTACTTTCAGTGGGCGCCCAGGTTCAGCTGGTGGTAAACGTCGAAGCCCTGTTGGTCACGGAAAGCCCGGAGCCCCGATATCTGTGATGCTGTAGATGCGCTGGGAATGGGCGGTGAGGAGCAGCAAGAGCTTGACTGTCTGGCACTTTCGGTGTGGGAGCAATCGTCCGATGTTCGTGATTTTTGGGGTTTTTTTCAGTGGGCGCCCAGGTGCAGCTAGTGGTAAACGTCGAAGCCCTGTTGGTCAGGGAAAGCTCGGAGCCCCGATGTCTGTGGTGCTGTAGATGCCCTGCCAATGGGCGGTGAGTAGCAGCAAGAGCTTGAGTTGCTGGCACTTTCGGTGTGGGAGCAATCGTCCGATGTTCGTGATTTTTCGTTTATTTTTTTCAGTGGGCGCCCAGGTGCAGCTGGTGGTAAACGTCGAAGCCCTGTTGGTCAGGGAAAGCCCGGAGCCCCGATGTCTGTGGTGCTGTAGATGCGCTGCCAAAGTCCGGTGAGGAGCAGCAAGAGCTTGAGTTGCTGGCACTTTCGGTGTGGGAGCAATCGTCTGACGTTCGTGATTTTTCGGGTTTTTTTTCCAGTGGGCGCCCAGGTGCAGCTGGTGGTAAACGTCGAAGCCCTGTTTGTCAGGGAAAGCCCGGAGCCCCGATGTCTGTGGTGCTGTAGATGCGCTGGGAATGGCCGGTGAGGAACAGCAGGAGCTTGTGTTGCTGGCACTTTCGGTGTGGGTGCAATCGTCCGACGTTTGTGATTTTTCGGGGTTCTTTTCAGTGGGAGCCCAGGTGCAGCGAGTGGTAAACGTCGAAGCCCTGTTGGTCAGGGAAAGCCTGGAGCCCCGATGTCTGTGGTGCTGTAGATTCGCTGGGAATGGCCGGTGAGGAGCAGCAAGAGCTTGACTGGCTGGCACTTTTGGTGTGGGAGCAATTGTCCGATGTTCGTGATTTTTCTTTTATTTTTTTCAGTGGGCGCCCAGGTTCAGCTGGTGGTAAACGTCGAAGCCCTGTTGGTCAGGGAACGCGCAGAACCCCGATGTCTGTGGTGCTGTAGATGCGCTGCCAATGGCCGGTGAGGAGCAGCAAGAGCTTGACTGGCTGGCACTTTCAGTGTGGGAGCAATAGTCCGACGTTTGTGATTTTTCGGGGTTTTTTTCAGTGGGCACCCAGGTGCAGGTGATGGTAAATGTCGAAGCCCTGTTGGTCAGGGAAAGCTCGGAGCCCCGATATTTGTGGTGCTGTAGATGCGCTGCCAATGGCCGGTGAGGAGCAGCAAGAGCTTGACTGTCTGGCACTTTCGGTGTGGGAGCAATCGTCCGACGTTCGTGATTTTTGGAGGTTTTATTTCAGTGGGCGCCCAGGTTCAGCTGGTGGTAAACGTTGAAGCCCAGTTGGTCAGGGAAAGCCCGGAGCCCCGATGTCTGTGGTGCTGTAGATGCGCTGGGAATGGCCGGTGAGGAGCAGCAAGAGCTTGTGTTGCTGGCACTTTCGGTGTGGGTGCAATCGTCCGACGTTCGTGATATTTCGGGGTTCTTTTCAGTGGGAGCCTAGGTGCAGCGAGTGGTAAACGTCGAAGCCCTGTTGGTCAGGGAAAGCCCGGAGCTCCGATGTCTGTAGTGCTGTACATGAGCTGCCAGTGGCCGGTGAGGAACTGCAAGAGCTTGACTGGCTGGCACTTTGGGTGTGGGATCAATTGTCCGATGTTTTCGATTTTTCAGGGTTTTTTTTCAGTGGCCAACTAGGTGCAGCTGGTGGTAAATGTCGAAGGCCTGTTGGTCAGGGAAAGCCCAGAGCTGCGATGTCTGTGGTGCTGTAGATGCGCTGCCAATGGCCGGTGAGGAGCAGCAAGAGCTTGACTGGCTTGCACTTTCAGTGTGGGAGCAATAGTCCGACGTTTGTGATTTTTCGCGGTTTTTTTCAGTGGGAGCCCAGGTTCAGCGAGTGGTAAACGTCGAAGCCCTGTTGGTCAGGGAAAGCCCGGAGCCCCGATGTCTGTGGTGCTGTAGATGCACTGCCAAAGTCCGGTGTGTAGCAGCAAGAGCTTGAGTTGCTGTCACTTTCGGTGTGGGAGGAATCGTCCGACGTTCGTGATTTTTCGGGGTTTTATTTCAGTTGGCGCCCAGTTGCAGCTGGTGGTAAACGTCGAAGCCCTGTTGGTCAGGGAAAGCCCGGAGCCCCGATGTCTGTGGTGCTGTAGATGCGCTGCCAATGGCCGGTGAGGAGCAGCAAGAGCTTGACTGGCTGGAACTTTCGGTGTGGGAGCAATTGTCCGATGTTCGTGATTTTTCGGGGTTCTTTTCAGTGGGAACCCAGGTTCAGCGAGTGGTAAACGTCGAAGCCCTGTTGGTCAGGGAAAGCCCGGAGCCCCGATGTCTGTGGTGCTGTAGATGCGCTGCCAAAGTCCGGTGAGGAGCAGCAAGAGCTTGAGTTGCTGGCACTTTCGGTGTGGGAGCAATCGTCCGATGTTCGTGATTTTTCGGGGTTCTTTTCAGTTGGCGCCCAGGCTCAGCTGGTGGTAAACGTCGAAGCCCTGTTGGTCCGGGAAAGCCCGGAGCCCCGATGTCTGTGGTGCTGTAGATGCGCTGCCAATGGCCGGTGAGGAACAGCAAGAGCTTGACAGGCTGGCACTTTCGGTGTGGGATCAATCGTCCGACGTTTTTGATTTTTCAGGGTTTTTTTTTCAGTGGGCAACCAGGTGCAGCTGGTGGTAAATGTCGAAGCCCTGTTGGTCAGGGAAAGCCCGGAGCCGCGATGTCTGTGGTGCTGTAGATGCGCTGGGAATGGCTGGTGAGGAGCAGCAAGAGCTTGACTGGCTGGCACTTTTGCTGTGGGAGCAATCGTACGACGTTCGTGATTTTTCTTTTATTTTTTTCAGCGGGCGCCCAGGTGCAGCTGGTGGTAAACGTCGAAGCCCTGTTGGTCAGGGAAAGCCCAGAGCCCCGATGTCTGTGGTGCTGTAGATGCGCTGGGAATGGGAGGTGAGGAGCAGCAAGAGCTTGAGTTGCTGGCACTTTTGGTGTGGGAGCAATCGTCCGACGTTCGTGATTTTTCGTTTATTTTTTTCAGTGGGCGCCCAGGTTCAACTGGTGGTAAACTTCTAAGACCTGTTGGTCAGGGAAAGCCCGGAGCCCCGATGTCTGTGGTGATGTAGATGCGCTGGGAATGGCCGGTGTTCAGCAGCAAGAGCTTGACTGGCTGGCACTTTTGGTGTGGGAGCAATCGTCCGACGTTCGTGATTTTTCGGGGTTCTTTTCAGTGGGAGCCCAGGTTCAGCGAGTGGTAAACGTCGAAGGCCTGTTGGTCAGGGAAAGCCCGGAGCCCCAATGTCTGTGGTGCTGTAGATGCACTGCCACTGTCCGGTGAGGAGCAGCAAGAGCTTGACTGGCTGGCACTTTTGGTGTGGGAGCAATCGTCCGACGTTCGTCATTTTTCAGGGTTTTTTTTCAGTGGGCGCCCAGGTGCAGCTGGTGGTAAATGTCGAAGGCCTGTTGGTCAGGGAAAGCCCGGAGCCACGATGTCTGTGGTGCTGTAGATTCCCTGCCAATGGCCGGTGAGGAGCAGCAAGAGCTTGGCTGGCTGGCACTTTCGTTGTGGGAGCAATCGTCCAACGTTCGTGATTTTTCGGGGTTTTATTTCAGTGGGCGCACAGGTGCAGCTGGTGGTAAATGTCGAAGCCATGTTGGTCAGGGAAAGCCCGGAGCCCCGATGTCTGTGGTGCTGTAGATGCGCTGGGAATGGCTGGTGAGGAGCAGCAAGAGCTTGACAGGCTGGCAATTTCGGTGTGGGAGCAATCGTCCGACGTTCGTGATTTTTCTTTTATTTTTTTCAGCGGGCGCCCAGGTGCAGCTGGTGGTAAACGTCGAAGCCCTGTTTGTCAGGGAAAGCCCAGAGCCCCCATGTCTGTGGTGCTGTAGATGCGCTGGGAATGGGAGGTGAGGAGCAGCAAGAGCTTGAGTTGCTGGCACTTTTGGTGTGGGAGCAATCGTCCGACGTTCGTGATTTTTCGGGGTTTTATTTCAGTGGGTGCCCAGGTGCAGCAGGTGGTAAATGTCGAAGCCCTGTTCGTCAGGGAAAGCCCGGAGCCCCGATGTCTGTGGTGCTGTAGATGCGCTGCCAATGGCCGGGGAGGAGCAGCAAAAGCTTGACTGTCTGGCAATTTTGGTGTGGGAGCAATCGTCCGACGTTCGTCATTTTTCAGGGTTTTTTTTCAGTGGGCGCCCAGGTGCAGCTGGTGGTAAACGTCGAAGCCCTGTTGGTCAGGGAAAGCCCGGAGCCCCGATGTCTGTGGTGCTGTAGATGCGCTGGGAATGGCCGGTGTTCAGCAGCTAGAGCTTGACTGTCTGGCACTTCTGGTGTGGGAGCAATCGTCGGACGTTCGTGATTTTTCGGGGTTCTTTTCAGTGGGAGCCCAGGTGCAGCTGGTGGTAAATGTCGAAGCCCTGATGGTCAGGGAAAGCCCGGAGCCCCGATGTCTGTGGTGCTGTAGATGCACTGCCACTGTCCGGTGAGGAGCAGCAAGAGCTTGACTGGCTGGCACTTTCGGTGTGGGAGCAATCGTCCGACGTTCGTGATTTTTCGGGCTTTTATTTCAGTGGGCGCCCAGGTTCAGCTGGTGGTAAACGTCGAAGCCCTGTTGGTCAGGGAACGCCCGGAGCCCCGGTGTCGGTGGTGCTGTAGATGCGCTGGGAATGGCCGGTGAGGAGCAGCAAGAGCTTGACTGGCTGGCACTTTTGGTGTGGGAGCAATCGTCCGACGTTCGTGATTTTTCATTTATTTTTTTCAGTGGGCGCCCAGGTGCAGCTGGTGGTAAACGTCGAAGCCCTGTTGTTCAGGGAAAGCGGAGAACCCCGATGTCTGTGGTGCTGTAGATGCACTGCCAAAGTCCGGTGAGTAGCAGCAAGAGCTTGAGTTGCTGGCACTTTCGTTGTGGGAGCAATCGTCCGACGTTCGTGATTTTTCGTGGTTTTATTTCAGTGGGCGCCCAGGTTCAGCTGGTGGTAAACGTCGAAGCCCTGTTGGTCAGGGAAAGCGTAGAGCCCCGATGTCTGTGGTGCTGTAGATGCGCTGGGAATGGCCGCTGAGGAGCAGCAAGAGCTTGTGTTGCTGGCACTTTTGGTGTGGGAGCAATTGTCCGACGTTCGTGATTTTTCGGGGTTTTATTTCAGTGGGCGCCCAGGTGCAGCGGGTGGTAAACGTCGAAGCCCTGTTGGTCAGGGAAAGCGTAGAGCCCCGATGTCTGTGGTGCTGTAGATGCGCTGGGAATGGCCGCTGAGGAGCAGCAAGAGCTTGAGTTGCTGGCACTTTCGGTGTGGGAGCAATTGTCCGACGTTCGTGATTTTTCGGGGTTCTTTTCAGTGGGCGCCCAGGTTCAGCTGGTGGTAAACGTTGAAGCCCTGTTGGTCAGGGAAAGCCCGGAGCCCCGATGTCTGTGGTGCTGTAGATGCGCTGGGAATGGGCGGTGAGGAGCAGCAAGAGCTTGACAGGCTGGCATTTAAGGTGTGGGAGCAATCGTCCGACGTTCGTGATTTTTCGGGGTTTTATTTCAGTGGGCGCCCAGGTTCAGCTGGTGGCAAACGTCGAAGCCCTGTTGGTCAGGGAAAGCTCGGAGCCCCGATACCTGTGGTGCTGTAGATGCGCTGCCAATGGGCGGTGAGTAGCAGCAAGAGCTTGGCTGGCTGGCACTTTTGGTGTGGGAGCAATCGTCCGACGTTCGTGATTTTTCAGGGTTTTTTTTCAGTGGGTAACCAGGTGCAGCTGGTGGTAAATGTCGAAGCCCTGTTGTTCAGGGAAAGCGGAGAACCCCGATGTCTGTGGTGCTGTAGATGCACTGCCAAAGTCCGGGGAGTAGCAGCAAGAGCTTGAGTTGCTGGCACTTTCGGTGTGGGAGGAATCGTCCGACGTTCGTGATTTTTCGGGGTTTTATTTCAGTGGGCGCCCAGGTGCAGCTGGTGGTAAACGTCGAAGCCCTGTTGGTCAGGGAAAGCCCGGAGCCCCGATGTCTGTGGTGCTGTAGATGCGCTGGGAATGGCCGGTGAGTAGCAGCAAGAGCTTGACAGGCTGGCATTTAAGGTGTGGCAGGAATCGTCCGACATTTGTGTTTTTTGGGGTTTTTTTTTCAGGGGGCACCCAGGTGCAGCTGGTGGTAAATGTCGAAGCCCTGTTGGTCAGGGAAAGCCCGGAGCCCCGATGTCTGTGGTGCTGTAGATGCGCTGCCAATGGGCGATGAGGAGCAGCAAGAGCTTGACTTGCTGGCACTTTCGGTGTGGGAGCAATCGTCCGACGTTCGTGATTTTTCGTTTATTTTTTTCAGTGGGCGCCCAGGTTCAACTGGTGGTAAACGTCGAAGGCCTGTTGGTCAGGGAAAGCGCAGAGCCCCGATGTCTGTGGTGCTGTAGATGCGCTGCCAATGGCCGGTGAATAGCAGCAAGAGCTTGACTGGCTGGCACTTTCAATGTGGGAACAATCGTCCGACGTTCGTGATTTTTCGGGTTTTTTTTCCAGTGCGCGCCCAGGTTCAGCTGGTGGTAAACGTCGAAGCCCTGTTCGTCAGGGAAAGCCCGGAGCCCCGATGTCTGTGGTGCTGTAGATGCGCTGGGAATGGGAGGTGAGTAGCAGCAAGAGCTTGAGTTGCTGGCACTTTCGGTGTGGGAGCAATCGTGCGATGTTCGTGATTTTTCGTTTATTTTTTTCAGTGGGCGCCCAGGTGCAGCTGGTGGTAAACGTTGAAGCCCTGTTGGTCAGGGAAAGCTCGGAGCCCCGATGTCTGTGGTGCTGTAGATGCCCTGCCAATGGGCGGTGAGTAGCAGCAAGAGCTTGACAGGCTGGCATTTAAGGTGTGACAGGAATCGTCCGACATTTGTGATTTTTGGGGTTTTTTTTTCAGGGGGCACCCAGGTGCAGCTGGTGGTAAATGTCGAAGCCCTGTTGGTCAGGGAAAGCCCGGAGCCACGATGTCTGTGGTGCTGTAGATGCGCTGCCCATGGCCCGTGAGTAGCAGCAAGAGCTTGACTGACTGGGACTTTTGGTGTGGGAGCAATCGTCCGACGTTCGTGATTTTTCGTGGTTTTAATTTCAGTGGGCGCCCAGGTGCAGCTGGTGGTAAATGTCGAAGCCCTGTTGGTCTGGGAAAGCCCGGAGCCCCGATGTCTGTGGTGCTTTAGATGCGCTGCCAATGGCCGGTGAGGAGCAGCAAGAGCTTGACAGGCTGGCATTTAAGGTGTGGCAGAAATCGTCCGATATTTGTGATTTTTGGGGTTTTTTTTTTCAGGGGGCACCCAGGTGCAGCTGGTGGTAAATGTCGAAGCCCGGTTGGTCAGGGAAAGCCCGGAGCCCCGATGTCTGTGGTGCTGTAGATGCGCTGCCCATGGCCGGTGAGGAGCAGCAAGAGCTTGACTGGCTGGCACTTTCGGTGTGGGAGCAATCGTGCGATGTTCGTGATTTTTCGTTTACTTTTTTCAGTGGGCGCCCAGGTGTAGCTGGTGGTAAACGTTGAAGCCCTGTTGTTCAGGGAAAGCGCAGGACCCCGATGTCTGTGGTGCTGTAGATGCACTGCCAAAGTCCGGTGAGTAGCAGCAAGAGCTTGAGTTGCTGGCACTTTCGGTGTGGGAGCAATCGTCCGACGTTTGTGATTTTTCGGGGTTTTTTTCAGCGGGCTCCGAGGTGCAGCTGGTGGTAAACGTCGAAGCCCTGTTGGTCAGGGAAAGCCCGGAGCCCCGATGTCTGTGGTGCTGTAGATGCGCTGCCAGTGGCCGGTGAGGAGCAGCAAGAGCTTGACTGGCTGGCACTTCAGGTGTGGGAGCAATCGTCCGACGTTTGTGATTTTTCGTTTATTTATTTCAGTGGGCGCCCAGGTGCAGCTGGTGGTAAATGTCGAAGCCCTGTTGGTCAGGGAAAGCCCGGAGCCGGGATGTCTGTGGTGCTGTAGATTCACTGCCCATGGCCGGTGAGGAGCAGCAAGAGCTTGACTGGCTGGCACTTTTGGTGTGGGAGCAATCGTCCGACGTTTTTGATTTTTCAGGGTTTTTTTTCAGTGGGTAACCAGGTGCAGCTGGTGGTAAATGTCGAAGCCCTGTTGGTCAGGGAAAGCCCGGAGCCGTGATGTCTGTGGTGCTGTAGATGCGGTGCCAATGGCCGGTGAGGAGCAGCAAGAGCTTGACTGGCTGGCACTTTCGGTGTGGGAGCAATCGTCCGACGTTTGTGATATTTGGGGATTTTTATTCCAGTGGGCGCCCAAGTTCAGCTGGTAGTAAACGTCGAAGCCCTGTTGGTCAGGGAAAGCCCGGAGCCCCGATGTCTGTGGTGCTGTAGATGCGCTGGGAATGGGCGGTGAGGGGCAGCCAGAGCTTGACAGGCTGGCATTTAAGGTGTGGCAGGAATCGTCCGACATTTGTGATTTTTGGGTTTTCTTTTTCAGTGGGCGCCCAGGTGCAGCTGGTGGTAAACGTCGAAGCCCTGTTGGTCAGGGAAAGCCCGGAGCCCCGATGTCTGTGGTGCTGTAGATGCGCTGCCAAAGTCCGGTGAGGAGCAGCAAGAGCTTGACTGGCTGGCACTTTTGGTGTGGGAGCAATCGTCCGACGTTTGTGATTTTTCGTTTATTTTTTTCAGTGGGCGCCCAGGTTCAGCTGGTGGTAAATGTCGAAGCCCTGTTGGTCAGGGAAAGCGCAGAACCCCGACGTCTGTGGTGCTGTACATGCACTGCCGAAGTCCGGTGAGTAGCAGCAGGAGCTTGAGTTGCTGGCACTTTCGGTGTGGGAGCAATCGTCCGACGTTCGTGATTTTTTGGTGTTTTACTTTCAGTGGGCGCCCAGGTTCAGCTGGTGGTAAACGTCGAAGCCTTGTTGGTCAGGGAAAGCCCGGAGCCCCGATGTCTGTGGTACTGTAGATGCGCTGCCAATGACCGGTGAGGAGCAGCAAGAGCTTGACTGGCTGGCACTTTCGGTGTGGGAGCAATCGTCCGATGTTCTTGATTCTTCGTTTATTTTTTTCAGGGGGCACCCAGGTGCAGCTGGTGGTAAACGTCGAAGCCCTGTTGGTCAGGGAAAGCCCGGAGCCCCGATGTCTGTGGTGCTGTAGATGCACTGCCAATGCCCGGTGAGTAGCAGCAAGAGCTTGACTGGCTGGCACTTTTGGTGTTGGAGCAATCGTCCGACGTTCGTGATTTTTCGGGGTTCTTTTCAGTGGGAGCCCAGGTGCAGCTGGTGGTAAACGTGGAAGCCCTGTTTGTCTGGGAAAGCCCAGAGCCCCGATGTCTGTGGTGCTGTAGATGCGCTGGGAATGGGAGTTGAGGAGCAGCAAGAGCTTGAGTTGCTGGCACTTTCGGTGTGGGAGCAATCGTCCGATGTTCGTGATTTTTTGGGGGTTCTTTTCAGTGGGCGCCCAGGAGCAGCCGGTGGTAAACGTCAAAGCCGTGTTCGTCAGGGAAAGTCCAGAGCCCTGATGTCTGTGGTGCTGTAGATGCGCTGCCAATGGCCGGTGAGGAGCAGCAAGAGCTTGACAGGCTGGCACTTTCGGTGTGGGAGCAATCGTCCGACGTTTGTGATTTTTCGTTTATTTTTTTCAGTGGGCGCCCAGGTGCAGCTGGTGGTAAATGTCGAAGCCCTGTTGTTCAGGGAAAGCGCAGAACCCCGATGTCTGTGGTGCTGTAGATGCACTGCCAAAGTCCGGTGAGTAGCAGCAGGAGCTTGAGTTGCTGGCACTTTCGGTGTGGGAGCAATCGTCCGACGTTTGTGATTTTTCGTTTATTTTTTTCAGTGGGCGCCCAGGTGCAGCTGGTGGTAAACGTCGAAGGCCTGTTGGTCAGGGAAAGCCCAGAGCCCCGATGTCTGTGGTGCTGTAGATGCGCTGGGAATGGCCGGTGAGGAGCAGCAAGAGCTTGAGTTGCTGGCACTTTTGGTGTGGGAGCATTCGTCCGACGTTTTTGATTTTTCAGGGTTTTTTTTCAGTGGGTAACCAGGTGCAGCTGGTGGTAAATGTCGAAGCCCTGTTGGTCAGGGAAAGCCCGGAGCCGCGATGTCTGTGGTGCTGTAGATGCGCTGGGAATGGCCGGTGAGGAGCAGCAAGAGCTTGACTGGCTGGCACTTTCGGTGTGGGAGCAATCGTCCGACGTTCGTGATTTTTTAGGGTCTTACTTTCAGTGGGCGCCCAGGTTCAGCTGGTGGTAAACGTCGAAGCCCTGTTGGTCACGGAAAGCCCGCAGCCCCGATATCTGTGATGCTGTAGATGAGCTGCCAATGGCCGGTGAGGAGCAGCAAGAGCTTGACTGTCTGGCACTTTCGGTGTGGGAGCAATCGTCCGACGTTCGTGATTTTTCGGGGTTTTTTTTCAGTGGGCGCCCAGGTTCAGCTGGTGGTAAACGTCGAAGCCCTGTTGTTCAGGGAAAGCGCAGAACCCCAATGTCTGTGGTGCTGTAGATGCACTGCCAAAGTCTGGTGAGGAGCAGCAAGAGCTTGACTGTCTGGCACTTTCGGTGTGGGAGCAATCGTCCGACGTTCGTGATTTTTCGGGGTTTTTTTTCAGTGGGCGCCCAGGTTCAGCTGGTGGTAAACGTCGAAGCCCTGTTGTTCAGGGAAAGCGCAGAACCCCAATGTCTGTGGTGCTGTAGATGCACTGCCAAAGTCTGGTGAGGAGCAGCAAGAGCTTGACTGGCTGGCACTTTCGTTGTGGGAGCAATCGTCCGACGTTTGTGATTTTTCATTTATTTTTTTCAGTGGGCGCCCAGGTGCAGCGGGTGGTAAACGTCGAAGCCGTGTTCGTCAGGGAAAGCCCAGAGCCCTGATGTCTGTGGTGCTGTAGATGCGCTGGGAATGGGCGGTGAGGCGCAGCAAGAGCTTGACAGGCTGGCATTTAAGGTGTGGCAGGAATCGTCCGACATTTGTGATTTTTCGGGGTTTTTTTTCAGTGGGCGCCCAGGTGCAGCTGGTGGTAAATGTCGAAGCCCTGTTCGTCAGGGAAAGCCCGGAGCCCCGATGTCTGTGGTGCTGTAGATGCGCTGGGAATGGCCGGTGAGGAGCAGCAAGAGCTTGACTGGCTGGCACTTTCAGTGTGGGAGCAATAGTCCGACGTTTGTGATTTTTGGGGGTTTTATTTCAGTGGGCGCCCAGGTGCAGCTGGTGGTAAATGTCGAAGCCCTGTTGGTCAGGGAAAGCCCGGAGCCCCGATGTCTGTGGTGCTGTAGATGCGCTGGGAATGGGAGGTGAGTAGCAGCAAGAGCTTGAGTTGCTGGCACTTTCACTGTGGGAGCAATCGTTCGACGTTCGTGATTTTTCAGGGTTTTATTTCAGTGGGCGCCCAGGTGCAGCTGGTGGTAAACGTCGAAGCCCTGTTGGTCAGGGAAAGCTCGGAGCCCCGATGTCTGTGGTGCTGTAGATGCCCTGCCAATGGGCGGTGAGGAGCAGCAAGAGCTTGAGTTGCTGGCACTTTCAGTGTGGGAATAATCGTCCGATGTTCGTGATTTTTAGTTTATTTTTTTCAGTGGGCGCCCAGGTTCAGCTGGTGGTAAATGTCGAAGCCCTGTTGGTCAGGGAAAGCGCAGAAACCCAATGTCTGTGGTGCTGTAGATGCACTGCCAAAGTCCGGTGAGTAGCAGCAAGAGCTTGAGTTGCTGGCACTTTCGTTGTGGGAGCAATCGTCCGACGTTTGTGATTTTTCGGGGTTTTATTTCAGTGGGCGCCCAGGTGCAGCTGGTGGTAAACGTCGAAGCCCTGTTGGTCAGGGAAAGCCCGGAGCCCCGATGTCTGTGGTGCTGTAGATGCGCTGCCAAAGTCTGGTGAGTAGCAGCAAGAGCTTGAGTTGCTGGCACTTTGGTTGTGGGAGCAATCGTCTGACGTTCGTGATTTTTCGGAGATTTATTTCAGTGGGCGCCCAGGTGCAGCTGGTGGTAAACGTTGAAGCCCTGTTGGTCAGGGAAAGCTCGGAGCCCCGATGTCTGTGGTGCTGTAGATGCCCTGCCAATGGGCGGTGAGTAGCAGCAAGAGCTTGAGTTGCTGGCAGTTTCGGTGTGGGAGCAATCGTCCGATATTCATGATTTTTCGTTTATTTTTTTCAGTGGGCGCCCAGGTGCAGCTGGTGGTAAACGTCGAAGCCCTGTTCGTCAGGGAAAGCCCGGAGCCGCGATGTCTGTGGTGCTGTAGATGCACTGCCAAAGTCCGGTGAGTAGCAGCAAGAGCTTGAGTTGCTGGCACTTTCGTTGTGGGAGCAATCGTCCGACGTTCGTGATTTTTCGGGGTTCTTTTCAGTGGGAGCCCAGGTGCAGCTGGTGGTAAACGTCGAAGGCCTGTTGGTCAGGGAAAGCCCGGAGCCCCGATGTCTGTGGTGCTGTAGATGAGCTGCCAGTGGCCGGTGAGGAGCAGCAAGAGCTTGAGTTGCTGGCACTTTCGGTGTGGGATCAATTGTCCGACGTTTTTGATTTTTCAGGGTTTTTTTTCAGTGGCCAACTAGGTGCAGCTGGTGGTTAATGTCGAAGGCCTGTTGGTCAGGGAAAGCCCAGAGCCGCGATGTCTGTGGTGCTGTAGATGCGCTGCCAATGGCCGGTGAGGAGCAGCAAGAGCTTGAGTTGCTGGCACTTTCAGTGTGGGAGCAATCGTCTGACGTTTTTGATTTTTCAGGGTTTTTTTTCAGTGGGTAACCAGGTGCAGCTGGTGGTAAATGTCGAAGCCCTGTTGGTGAGGGAAAGCCCGGAGCCGCGATGTCTGTGGTGCTGTAGATGCGCTGGGAATGGCCGGTGAGGAGCAGCAAGAGCTTGACTGGCTGGGACTTTCGGTGTGGGAGCAATCGTCCGACGTTTGTGATTTTTCGGGGTTTTTTTTCAGTGGGCGCCCAGGTTCAGCTGGTAGTAAACGTCGAAGCCCTGTTGGTCAGGGAAAGCCCAGAGCCCCGATGTCTGTGGTGCTGTAGATGCGCTGGGAATGGGCGGTGAGGAGCAGCAAGAGCTTGTGTTGCTGGCACTTTCGTTGTGGGAGCAATCGTCCGATGTTCGTGATTTTTCGGGGTTTTACTTTCAGTGGGCGCCCAGGTTCAGCTGGTGGTAAACGTCGAAGCCCTGTTGGTCACGGAAAGCCCGGAGCCCCGATATCTGTGATGCTGTAGATGCGCTGGGAATGGGAGGTGAGGAGCAGCAAGAGCTTGACTGTCTGGCACTTTCGGTGTGGGAGCAATCGTCCGATGTTCGTGATTTTTAGTTTATTTTTTTCAGTGGGCGCCCAGGTTCAGCTGGTGGTAAACGTCTAAGCCCTGTTGGTCAGGGAAAGCGCAGAACCCCGATGTCTGTGGTGCTGTAGATGCACTGCCAAAGTCTGGTGAGTAGCAGCAAGAGCTTGAGTTGCTGGCACTTTCGTTGTGGGAGCAATCGTCTGACGTTCGTGATTTTTCGGAGTTTTATTTCAGTGTGCGCCCAGGTGCAGCTGGTGGTAAACGTTGAAGCCCAGTTGGTCAGGGAAAGCCCGGAGCCCCGATGTCTGTGGTGCTGTAGATGTGCTGCCAATGGCCGGTGAGGAGCAGCAAGAGCTTGAGTTGCTGGCACTTTCGTTGTGGGAGCAATCGTCCGACGTTCGTGATTTTTCGGGTTTTTTTTCCAGTGGGCGCCCAGGTTCAGCTGGTGGTAAACGTCGAAGCCCTGTTGGTCAGGGAAAGCCCGGAGCCCCGATGTCTGTGGTGCTGTAGATGCGCTGGGAATGAGCGGTGAGGAGCAGCAAGAGCTTGACTGGCTGGCACTTTGGGTGTGGGAGCAATCGTCGGACGTTCGTGATTTTTCGGGGTTTTATTTCAGTGGGCGCCCAGGTTCAGCTGGTGGTAATCGTCGAAGCCCAGTTGGTCAGGGAAAGCCCGGAGCCCCGATGTCTGTGGTGCTGTAGATGCGCTGGGAATGGCCGGTGTTCAGCAGCTAGAGCTTGACTGGCTGGCACTTTTGGTGTGGGAGCAATCGTCCGACGTTCGTGATTTTTCGGGGTTCTTTTCAGTGGGAGCCCAGGTGCAGCTGGTGGTAAACGTCGAAGGCCTGTTGGTCAGGGAAAGCCCAGAGCCCCGATGTCTGTGGTGCTGTAGATGCGCTGGGAATGGCCGGTGAGGAGCAGCAAGAGCTTGAGTTGCTGGCACTTTCGGTGTGGGAGCAATCGTCCGACGTTTTTGATTTTTCAGGGTTTTTTTTCAGTGGGTAACCAGGTGCAGCTGGTGGTAAATGTCGAAGGCCTGTTGGTCAGGGAAAGCCCGGAGCCCCGATGTCTGTGGTGCTGTAGATGCGCTGGGAATGGCCGGTGAGGAGCAGCAAGAGCTTGTGTTGCTGGCACTTTCGGTGTGGGAACAATCGTCCGACGTTCGTGATTTTTCGGGGTTTTATTTCAGTGGGCGCCCAGGTGCAGCTGGTGGTAAACGTCGAAGCCCTGTTGGTCAGGGAAAGCCCGGAGCCCCGATGTCTGTGGTGCTGTAGATGCGCTGCCCATGGCCGGTGAGGAGCAGCAAGAGCTTGACTGGCTGGCACTTTCGGTGTGGGAGCAATCGTGCGATGTTCGTGATTTTTCGTTTACTTTTTTCAGTGGGCGCCCAGGTGTAGCTGGTGGTAAACGTTGAAGCCCTGTTGTTCAGGGAAAGCGCAGGACCCCGATGTCTGTGGTGCTGTAGATGCACTGCCAAAGTCCGGTGAGTAGCAGCAAGAGCTTGAGTTGCTGGCACTTTCGGTGTGGGAGCAATCGTCCGACGTTTGTGATTTTTCGGGGTTTTTTTCAGCGGGCTCCGAGGTGCAGCTGGTGGTAAACGTCGAAGCCCTGTTGGTCAGGGAAAGCCCGGAGCCCCGATGTCTGTGGTGCTGTAGATGCGCTGCCAGTGGCCGGTGAGGAGCAGCAAGAGCTTGACTGGCTGGCACTTCAGGTGTGGGAGCAATCGTCCGACGTTTGTGATTTTTCGTTTATTTATTTCAGTGGGCGCCCAGGTGCAGCTGGTGGTAAATGTCGAAGCCCTGTTGGTCAGGGAAAGCCCGGAGCCGGGATGTCTGTGGTGCTGTAGATTCACTGCCCATGGCCGGTGAGGAGCAGCAAGAGCTTGACTGGCTGGCACTTTTGGTGTGGGAGCAATCGTCCGACGTTTTTGATTTTTCAGGGTTTTTTTTCAGTGGGTAACCAGGTGCAGCTGGTGGTAAATGTCGAAGCCCTGTTGGTCAGGGAAAGCCCGGAGCCGTGATGTCTGTGGTGCTGTAGATGCGGTGCCAATGGCCGGTGAGGAGCAGCAAGAGCTTGACTGGCTGGCACTTTCGGTGTGGGAGCAATCGTCCGACGTTTGTGATATTTGGGGATTTTTATTCCAGTGGGCGCCCAAGTTCAGCTGGTAGTAAACGTCGAAGCCCTGTTGGTCAGGGAAAGCCCGGAGCCCCGATGTCTGTGGTGCTGTAGATGCGCTGGGAATGGGCGGTGAGGGGCAGCCAGAGCTTGACAGGCTGGCATTTAAGGTGTGGCAGGAATCGTCCGACATTTGTGATTTTTGGGTTTTCTTTTTCAGTGGGCGCCCAGGTGCAGCTGGTGGTAAACGTCGAAGCCCTGTTGGTCAGGGAAAGCCCGGAGCCCCGATGTCTGTGGTGCTGTAGATGCGCTGCCAAAGTCCGGTGAGGAGCAGCAAGAGCTTGACTGGCTGGCACTTTTGGTGTGGGAGCAATCGTCCGACGTTTGTGATTTTTCGTTTATTTTTTTCAGTGGGCGCCCAGGTTCAGCTGGTGGTAAATGTCGAAGCCCTGTTGGTCAGGGAAAGCGCAGAACCCCGACGTCTGTGGTGCTGTACATGCACTGCCGAAGTCCGGTGAGTAGCAGCAGGAGCTTGAGTTGCTGGCACTTTCGGTGTGGGAGCAATCGTCCGACGTTCGTGATTTTTTGGTGTTTTACTTTCAGTGGGCGCCCAGGTTCAGCTGGTGGTAAACGTCGAAGCCTTGTTGGTCAGGGAAAGCCCGGAGCCCCGATGTCTGTGGTACTGTAGATGCGCTGCCAATGACCGGTGAGGAGCAGCAAGAGCTTGACTGGCTGGCACTTTCGGTGTGGGAGCAATCGTCCGATGTTCTTGATTCTTTGTTTATTTTTTTCAGGGGGCACCCAGGTGCAGCTGGTGGTAAACGTCGAAGCCCTGTTGGTCAGGGAAAGCCCGGAGCCCCGATGTCTGTGGTGCTGTAGATGCACTGCCAATGCCCGGTGAGTAGCAGCAAGAGCTTGACTGGCTGGCACTTTTGGTGTTGGAGCAATCGTCCGACGTTCGTGATTTTTCGGGGTTCTTTTCAGTGGGAGCCCAGGTGCAGCTGGTGGTAAACGTGGAAGCCCTGTTTGTCTGGGAAAGCCCAGAGCCCCGATGTCTGTGGTGCTGTAGATGCGCTGGGAATGGGAGTTGAGGAGCAGCAAGAGCTTGAGTTGCTGGCACTTTCGGTGTGGGAGCAATCGTCCGATGTTCGTGATTTTTTGGGGGTTCTTTTCAGTGGGCGCCCAGGAGCAGCCGGTGGTAAACCTCAAAGCCGTGTTCGTCAGGGAAAGTCCAGAGCCCTGATGTCTGTGGTGCTGTAGATGCGCTGCCAATGGCCGGTGAGGAGCAGCAAGAGCTTGACAGGCTGGCACTTTCGGTGTGGGAGCAATCGTCCGACGTTTGTGATTTTTCGTTTATTTTTTTCAGTGGGCGCCCAGGTGCAGCTGGTGGTAAATGTCGAAGCCCTGTTGTTCAGGGAAAGCGCAGAACCCCGATGTCTGTGGTGCTGTAGATGCACTGCCAAAGTCCGGTGAGTAGCAGCAGGAGCTTGAGTTGCTGGCACTTTCGGTGTGGGAGCAATCGTCCGACGTTTGTGATTTTTCGTTTATTTTTTTCAGTGGGCGCCCAGGTGCAGCTGGTGGTAAACGTCGAAGGCCTGTTGGTCAGGGAAAGCCCAGAGCCCCGATGTCTGTGGTGCTGTAGATGCGCTGGGAATGGCCGGTGAGGAGCAGCAAGAGCTTGAGTTGCTGGCACTTTTGGTGTGGGAGCATTCGTCCGACGTTTTTGATTTTTCAGGGTTTTTTTTCAGTGGGTAACCAGGTGCAGCTGGTGGTAAATGTCGAAGCCCTGTTGGTCAGGGAAAGCCCGGAGCCGCGATGTCTGTGGTGCTGTAGATGCGCTGGGAATGGCCGGTGAGGAGCAGCAAGAGCTTGACTGGCTGGCACTTTCGGTGTGGGAGCAATCGTCCGACGTTCGTGATTTTTTAGGGTCTTACTTTCAGTGGGCGCCCAGGTTCAGCTGGTGGTAAACGTCGAAGCCCTGTTGGTCACGGAAAGCCCGCAGCCCCGATATCTGTGATGCTGTAGATGAGCTGCCAATGGCCGGTGAGGAGCAGCAAGAGCTTGACTGTCTGGCACTTTCGGTGTGGGAGCAATCGTCCGACGTTCGTGATTTTTCGGGGTTTTTTTTCAGTGGGCGCCCAGGTTCAGCTGGTGGTAAACGTCGAAGCCCTGTTGTTCAGGGAAAGCGCAGAACCCCAATGTCTGTGGTGCTGTAGATGCACTGCCAAAGTCTGGTGAGGAGCAGCAAGAGCTTGACTGTCTGGCACTTTCGGTGTGGGAGCAATCGTCCGACGTTCGTGATTTTTCGGGGTTTTTTTTCAGTGGGCGCCCAGGTTCAGCTGGTGGTAAACGTCGAAGCCCTGTTGTTCAGGGAAAGCGCAGAACCCCAATGTCTGTGGTGCTGTAGATGCACTGCCAAAGTCTGGTGAGGAGCAGCAAGAGCTTGACTGGCTGGCACTTTCGTTGTGGGAGCAATCGTCCGACGTTTGTGATTTTTCATTTATTTTTTTCAGTGGGCGCCCAGGTGCAGCGGGTGGTAAACGTCGAAGCCGTGTTCGTCAGGGAAAGCCCAGAGCCCTGATGTCTGTGGTGCTGTAGATGCGCTGGGAATGGGCGGTGAGGCGCAGCAAGAGCTTGACAGGCTGGCATTTAAGGTGTGGCAGGAATCGTCCGACATTTGTGATTTTTCGGGGTTTTTTTTCAGTGGGCGCCCAGGTGCAGCTGGTGGTAAATGTCGAAGCCCTGTTCGTCAGGGAAAGCCCGGAGCCCCGATGTCTGTGGTGCTGTAGATGCGCTGGGAATGGCCGGTGAGGAGCAGCAAGAGCTTGACTGGCTGGCACTTTCAGTGTGGGAGCAATAGTCCGACGTTTGTGATTTTTGGGGGTTTTATTTCAGTGGGCGCCCAGGTGCAGCTGGTGGTAAATGTCGAAGCCCTGTTGGTCAGGGAAAGCCCGGAGCCCCGATGTCTGTGGTGCTGTAGATGCGCTGGGAATGGGAGGTGAGTAGCAGCAAGAGCTTGAGTTGCTGGCACTTTCACTGTGGGAGCAATCGTTCGACGTTCGTGATTTTTCAGGGTTTTATTTCAGTGGGCGCCCAGGTGCAGCTGGTGGTAAACGTCGAAGCCCTGTTGGTCAGGGAAAGCTCGGAGCCCCGATGTCTGTGGTGCTGTAGATGCCCTGCCAATGGGCGGTGAGGAGCAGCAAGAGCTTGAGTTGCTGGCACTTTCAGTGTGGGAATAATCGTCCGATGTTCGTGATTTTTAGTTTATTTTTTTCAGTGGGCGCCCAGGTTCAGCTGGTGGTAAATGTCGAAGCCCTGTTGGTCAGGGAAAGCGCAGAAACCCAATGTCTGTGGTGCTGTAGATGCACTGCCAAAGTCCGGTGAGTAGCAGCAAGAGCTTGAGTTGCTGGCACTTTCGTTGTGGGAGCAATCGTCCGACGTTTGTGATTTTTCGGGGTTTTATTTCAGTGGGCGCCCAGGTGCAGCTGGTGGTAAACGTCGAAGCCCTGTTGGTCAGGGAAAGCCCGGAGCCCCGATGTCTGTGGTGCTGTAGATGCGCTGCCAAAGTCTGGTGAGTAGCAGCAAGAGCTTGAGTTGCTGGCACTTTGGTTGTGGGAGCAATCGTCTGACGTTCGTGATTTTTCGGAGATTTATTTCAGTGGGCGCCCAGGTGCAGCTGGTGGTAAACGTTGAAGCCCTGTTGGTCAGGGAAAGCTCGGAGCCCCGATGTCTGTGGTGCTGTAGATGCCCTGCCAATGGGCGGTGAGTAGCAGCAAGAGCTTGAGTTGCTGGCAGTTTCGGTGTGGGAGCAATCGTCCGATATTCATGATTTTTCGTTTATTTTTTTCAGTGGGCGCCCAGGTGCAGCTGGTGGTAAACGTCGAAGCCCTGTTCGTCAGGGAAAGCCCGGAGCCGCGATGTCTGTGGTGCTGTAGATGCACTGCCAAAGTCCGGTGAGTAGCAGCAAGAGCTTGAGTTGCTGGCACTTTCGTTGTGGGAGCAATCGTCCGACGTTCGTGATTTTTCGGGGTTCTTTTCAGTGGGAGCCCAGGTGCAGCTGGTGGTAAACGTCGAAGGCCTGTTGGTCAGGGAAAGCCCGGAGCCCCGATGTCTGTGGTGCTGTAGATGAGCTGCCAGTGGCCGGTGAGGAGCAGCAAGAGCTTGAGTTGCTGGCACTTTCGGTGTGGGATCAATTGTCCGACGTTTTTGATTTTTCAGGGTTTTTTTTCAGTGGCCAACTAGGTGCAGCTGGTGGTTAATGTCGAAGGCCTGTTGGTCAGGGAAAGCCCAGAGCCGCGATGTCTGTGGTGCTGTAGATGCGCTGCCAATGGCCGGTGAGGAGCAGCAAGAGCTTGAGTTGCTGGCACTTTCAGTGTGGGAGCAATCGTCTGACGTTTTTGATTTTTCAGGGTTTTTTTTCAGTGGGTAACCAGGTGCAGCTGGTGGTAAATGTCGAAGCCCTGTTGGTGAGGGAAAGCCCGGAGCCGCGATGTCTGTGGTGCTGTAGATGCGCTGGGAATGGCCGGTGAGGAGCAGCAAGAGCTTGACTGGCTGGGACTTTCGGTGTGGGAGCAATCGTCCGACGTTTGTGATTTTTCGGGGTTTTTTTTCAGTGGGCGCCCAGGTTCAGCTGGTAGTAAACGTCGAAGCCCTGTTGGTCAGGGAAAGCCCAGAGCCCCGATGTCTGTGGTGCTGTAGATGCGCTGGGAATGGGCGGTGAGGAGCAGCAAGAGCTTGTGTTGCTGGCACTTTCGTTGTGGGAGCAATCGTCCGATGTTCGTGATTTTTCGGGGTTTTACTTTCAGTGGGCGCCCAGGTTCAGCTGGTGGTAAACGTCGAAGCCCTGTTGGTCACGGAAAGCCCGGAGCCCCGATATCTGTGATGCTGTAGATGCGCTGGGAATGGGAGGTGAGGAGCAGCAAGAGCTTGACTGTCTGGCACTTTCGGTGTGGGAGCAATCGTCCGATGTTCGTGATTTTTAGTTTATTTTTTTCAGTGGGCGCCCAGGTTCAGCTGGTGGTAAACGTCTAAGCCCTGTTGGTCAGGGAAAGCGCAGAACCCCGATGTCTGTGGTGCTGTAGATGCACTGCCAAAGTCTGGTGAGTAGCAGCAAGAGCTTGAGTTGCTGGCACTTTCGTTGTGGGAGCAATCGTCTGACGTTCGTGATTTTTCGGAGTTTTATTTCAGTGTGCGCCCAGGTGCAGCTGGTGGTAAACGTTGAAGCCCAGTTGGTCAGGGAAAGCCCGGAGCCCCGATGTCTGTGGTGCTGTAGATGTGCTGCCAATGGCCGGTGAGGAGCAGCAAGAGCTTGAGTTGCTGGCACTTTCGTTGTGGGAGCAATCGTCCGACGTTCGTGATTTTTCGGGTTTTTTTTCCAGTGGGCGCCCAGGTTCAGCTGGTGGTAAACGTCGAAGCCCTGTTGGTCAGGGAAAGCCCGGAGCCCCGATGTCTGTGGTGCTGTAGATGCGCTGGGAATGAGCGGTGAGGAGCAGCAAGAGCTTGACTGGCTGGCACTTTGGGTGTGGGAGCAATCGTCGGACGTTCGTGATTTTTCGGGGTTTTATTTCAGTGGGCGCCCAGGTTCAGCTGGTGGTAATCGTCGAAGCCCAGTTGGTCAGGGAAAGCCCGGAGCCCCGATGTCTGTGGTGCTGTAGATGCGCTGGGAATGGCCGGTGTTCAGCAGCTAGAGCTTGACTGGCTGGCACTTTTGGTGTGGGAGCAATCGTCCGACGTTCGTGATTTTTCGGGGTTCTTTTCAGTGGGAGCCCAGGTGCAGCTGGTGGTAAACGTCGAAGGCCTGTTGGTCAGGGAAAGCCCAGAGCCCCGATGTCTGTGGTGCTGTAGATGCGCTGGGAATGGCCGGTGAGGAGCAGCAAGAGCTTGAGTTGCTGGCACTTTCGGTGTGGGAGGAATCGTCCGACGTTCGTGATTTTTCGGGGTTTTATTTCACTGGGCTCCCAGGTTCAGCTGGTGGTAAACGTCGAAGCCCTGTTGGTCAGGGAAAGCCCGGAGCCCCGATGTCTGTGGTGCTGTAGATGCGCTGCCAGTGGCCGGTGAGGAGCAGCAAGAGCTTGAGTTGCTGGCACTTTCGGTGTGGGAGCAATCGTCCGACGTTTTTGATTTTTCAGGGTTTTTTTTCAGTGGGTAACCAGGTGCAGCTGGTGGTAAATGTCGAAGGCCTGTTGGTCAGGGAAAGCCCGGAGCCCCGATGTCTGTGGTGCTGTAGATGCGCTGGGAATGGCCGGTGAGGAGCAGCAAGAGCTTGTGTTGCTGGCACTTTCGGTGTGGGAACAATCGTCCGACGTTCGTGATTTTTCGGGGTTTTATTTCAGTGGGCGCCCAGGTGCAGCTGGTGGTAAACGTCGAAGCCCTGTTGGTCAGGGAAAGCCCGGAGCCCCGATGTCTGTGGTGCTGTAGATGCGCTGCCAAAGTCCGGTGAGGAGCAGCAAGAGCTTGAGTTGCTGGCACTTTTGGTGTGGGAGCAATCGTCCGATGTTCGTGATTTTTCTTTTATTTTTTTCAGTGGGCGCCCAGGTGCAGCTGGTGGTAAACGTCGAAGCCCTGTTGGTCAGGGAAAGCGCAGAACCCCGATGTCTGTGGTTCTGTAGATGCGCTGGGAATGGCCGGTGAGGAGCAGCAAGAGCTTGAGTTGCTGGCACTTTCGGTGTGGGAGCAATCGTCCGACGTTTTTGCTTTTTCAGGGTTTTTTTTCAGTGGGTAACCAGGTTCAGCTGGTGGTAAATGTCGAAGCCCTGTTGGTCAGGGAAAGCCCACAGCCCCGATGTCTGTGGTGTTGTAGATGCGCTGGGAATGGCCGGTGAGGAGCAGCAAGAGCTTGACTGGCTGGCACTTTCGGTGTGGGAGCAATCGTCCGACGTTCGTGATTTTTCAGGGTTTTTTTTCAGTGGGTAACCAGGTGCAGCTGGTGGTAAACGTCGAAGCCCTGTTGGTCAGGGAAAGCCCAGAGCCCCGATGTCTGTGGTGCTGTAGATGCGCTGGGAATGGGCGGTGAGGAGCAGCAAGAGCTTGAGTTGCTGGCACTTTCGGTGTGGGAGCAATCGTCCGACGTTCGTGATTTTTCGGGGTTTTACTTTCAGTGGGCGCCCAGGTTCAGCTGGTGGTAAACGTCGAAGCCCTGTTGGTCAGGGAAAGCCCGGAGCCCCGATGTCTGTGGTGCTGTAGATGAGCTGCCAATGGCCGGTGAGGAGCAGCAAGAGCTTGACTGTCTGGCACTTTCGGTGTGGGAGCAATCGTCCGATGTTCGTGATTTTTCTTTTATTTTTTTCAGCGGGCGCCCAGGTTCAGCTGGTGGTAAACGTCGAAGCCCTGTTGGTCAGGGAAAGCGCAGAACCCCGATATCTGTGGTGCTGTAGATGCGCTGGGAATGGCCGGTGAGGAGCAGCAAGAGCTTGACTGGCTGGCACTTTCAATGTGGGAACAATCGTCCGACGTTCGTGATTTTTCGGGTTTTTTTTCCAGTGGGCGCCCAGGTGCAGCTGGTGGTAAACGTCGAAGCCCTGTTGGTCAGGGAAAGCCCGGAGCCCCGATGTCTGTGGTGCTGTAGATGCGCTGGGAATGGCCGGTGAGGAGCAGAAAGAGCTTGTGTTGCTGGCACTTTCGGTGTGGGTGCAATCGTCCGACGTTCGTGATTTTTCGGGGTTCTTTTCAGTGGGAGCCCAGGTGCAGCGAGTGGTAAACGTCGAAGCCCTGTTGGTCAGGGAAAGCCTGGAGCCCCGATGTCTGTGGTGCTGTAGATTCGCTGGGAATGGCCGGTGAGGAGCAGCAAGAGCTTGACTGGCTGGCACTTTTGGTGTGGGAGCAATTGTCCGATGTTCGTGATTTTTCTTTTATTTTTTTCAGTGGGCGCCCAGGTTCAGCTGGTGGTAAACGTCGAAGCCCTGTTGGTCAGGGAACGCGCAGAACCCCGATGTCTGTGGTGCTGTAGATGCGCTGGGAATGGCCGGTGAGGAGCAGCAAGAGCTTGACTGGCTGGCACTTTCAGTGTGGGAGCAATAGTCCGACGTTTGTGATTTTTCGGGGTTTTTTTCAGTGGGCACCCAGGTGCAGGTGATGGTAAATGTCGAAGCCCTGTTGGTCAGGGAAAGCTCGGAGCCCCGATGTCTGTGGTGCTGTAGATGCGCTGGGAATGGCCGGTGAGGAGCAGCAAGAGCTTGTGTTGCTGGCACTTTCGGTGTGGGTGCAATCGTCCGACGTTCGTGATATTTCGGGGTTCTTTTCAGTGGGAGCCTAGGTGCAGCGAGTGGTAAACGTCGAAGCCCTGTTGGTCAGGGAAAGCCCGGAGCTCCGATGTCTGTAGTGCTGTACATGAGCTGCCAGTGGCCGGTGAGGAACTGCAAGAGCTTGACTGGCTGGCACTTTGGGTGTGGGATCAATTGTCCGACTTTTTCGATTTGTCAGGGTTTTTTTTCAGTGGCCAACTAGGTGCAGCTGGTGGTAAATGTCGAAGGCCTGTTGGTCAGGGAAAGCCCAGAGCCGCGATGTCTGTGGTGCTGTAGATGCGCTGCCAATGGCCGGTGAGGAGCAGCAAGAGCTTGACTGGCTGGCACTTTCAGTGTGGGAGCAATAGTCCGACGTTTGTGATTTTTCGCGGTTTTTTTCAGTGGGCACCCAGGTGCAGCTGGTGGTAAACGTCGAAGCCCTGTTGTTCAGGGAAAGCGCAGAACCCCGATGTCTGTGGTGCTGTAGATGCACTGCCAAAGTCCGGTGTGTAGCAGCAAGAGCTTGAGTTGCTGTCACTTTCGGTGTGGGAGGAATCGTCCGACGTTCGTGATTTTTCGGGGTTTTATTTCAGTTGGCGCCCAGTTGCAGCTGGTGGTAAACGTCGAAGCCCTGTTGGTCAGGGAAAGCCCGGAGCCCCGATGTCTGTGGTGCTGTAGATGCGCTGCCAATGGCCGGTGAGGAGCAGCAAGAGCTTGAGTTGCTGGCACTTTCGGTGTGGGAGCAATCGTCCGATGTTCGTGATTTTTCGGGGTTCTTTTCAGTTGGCGCCCAGGCTCAGCTGGTGGTAAACGTCGAAGCCCTGTTGGTCCGGGAAAGCCCAGAGCCCCGATGTCTGTGGTGCTGTAGATGCGCTGCCAATGGCCGGTGAGGAACAGCAAGAGCTTGACAGGCTGGCACTTTCGGTGTGGAATCAATCGTCCGACGTTTTTGATTTTTCAGGGTTTTTTTTTCAGTGGGCAACCAGGTGCAGCTGGTGGTAAACGTCGAAGCCCTGTTGGTCAGGGAAAGCCCGGAGCCCCGATGTCTGTGGTGCTGTAGATGCGCTGGGAATGGCTGGTGAGGAGCAGCAAGAGCTTGACTGGCTGGCACTTTTGCTGTGGGAGCAATCGTACGACGTTCGTGATTTTTCTTTTATTTTTTTCAGCGGGCGCCCAGGTGCAGCTGGTGGTAAACGTCGAAGCCCTGTTGGTCAGGGAAAGCCCAGAGCCCTGATGTCTGTGGTGCTGTAGATGCGCTGGGAATGGGAGGTGAGGAGCAGCAAGAGCTTGAGTTGCTGGCACTTTTGGTGTGGGAGCAATCGTCCGACGTTCGTGATTTTTCGTTTATTTTTTTCAGTGGGCGCCCAGGTTCAACTGGTGGTAAACGTCGAAGCCCTGTTCGTCAGGGAAAGCTCAGAGCCCCGATGTCTGTGGTGCTGTAGATGCGCTGGGAATGGCCGGTGAGGAGCAGCAAGAGCTTGTGTTGCTGGCAGTTTCGGTGTGGGAGCAATCGTCCGATGTTCGTGATTTTTTGGGGTTTTACTTTCAGTGGGCGCCCAGGTTCAGCTGGTGGTAAACGTCGAAGCCCTGTTGGTCACGGAAAGCCCGGAGCCCTGATGTCTGTGATGCTGTAGATGCGCTGGGAACGCCCGGTGAGGAGCAGCAAGAGCTTGTGTTGCTGGCACTTTTGGTGTGGGAGCAATTGTCCGACGTTCGTGATTTTTCGGGGTTTTACTTTCAGTGGGTGCCCAGGTTCAGCTGGTGGTAAACTTCTAAGACCTGTTGGTCAGGGAAAGCCCGGAGCCCCGATGTCTGTGGTGATGTAGATGCGCTGGGAATGGCCGGTGTTCAGCAGCAAGAGCTTGACTGGCTGGCACTTTTGGTGTGGGAGCAATCGTCCGACGTTCGTGATTTTTCGGGGTTCTTTTCAGTGGGAGCCCAGGTTCAGCGAGTGGTAAACGTCGAAGGCCTGTTGGTCAGGGAAAGCCCGGAGCCCCAATGTCTGTGGTGCTGTAGATGCACTGCCACTGTCCGGTGAGGAGCAGCAAGAGCTTGACTGGCTGGCACTTTTGGTGTGGGAGCAATCGTCCGACGTTCGTCATTTTTCAGGGTTTTTTTTCAGTGGGCGCCCAGGTGCAGCTGGTGGTAAATGTCGAAGGCCTGTTGGTCAGGGAAAGCCCGGAGCCACGATGTCTGTGGTGCTGTAGATTCCCTGCCAATGGCCGGTGAGGAGCAGCAAGAGCTTGGCTGGCTGGCACTTTCGTTGTGGGAGCAATCGTCCAACGTTCGTGATTTTTCGGGGTTTTATTTCAGTGGGCACCCAGGTGCAGCTGGTGGTAAATGTCGAAGCCCTGTTGGTCAGGGAAAGCCCGGAGCCCCGATGTCTGTGGTGCTGTAGATGCGCTGGGAATGGCTGGTGAGGAGCAGCAAGAGCTTGACAGGCTGGCACTTTCGGTGTGGGAGCAATCGTCCGACGTTCGTGATTTTTCTTTTATTTTTTTCAGCGGGCGCCCAGGTGCAGCTGGTGGTAAACGTCGAAGCCCTGTTTGTCAGGGAAAGCCCAGAGCCCCGATGTCTGTGGTGCTGTAGATGCGCTGGGAATGGGAGGTGAGGAGCAGCAAGAGCTTGAGTTGCTGGCACTTTTGGTGTGGGAGCAATCGTCCGATGTTCGTGATTTTTCATTTATTTTTTTCAGTGGGCGCCCAGGTGCAGCTGGTGGTAAACGTCGAAGCCCTGTTGGTCAGGGAAAGCCCGGAGCCCCGATGTCTGTGGTGCTGTAGATGCGCTGGGAATGGCCGGTGTTCAGCAGCTAGAGCTTGACTGTCTGGCACTTCTGGTGTGGGAGCAATCGTCGGACGTTCGTGATTTTTCGGGGTTCTTTTCAGTGGGAGCCCAGGTGCAGCTGGTGGTAAATGTCGAAGCCCTGATGGTCAGGGAAAGCCCGGAGCCCCGATGTCTGTGGTGCTGTAGATGCACTGCCACTGTCCGGTGAGGAGCAGCAAGAGCTTGACTGGCTGGCACTTTTGGTGTGGGAGCAATCGTCCGACGTTCGTCATTTTTCAGGGTTTTTTTTCAGGGGGCGCCCAGGTTCAGCTAGTGGTAAACGTCAAAGCCCTGTTGGTCAGGGAAAGCGCAGAACCCCGATGTCTGTGGTGCTGTAGATGCGCTGCCAAAGTCCGGTCAGGAGCAGCAAGAGCTTGACTGGCTGGCACTTTCGGTGTGGGAGCAATCGTCCGACGTTCGTGATTTTTCGGGCTTTTATTTCAGTGGGCGCCCAGGTGCAGCTGGTGGTAAACGTCGAAGCCCTGTTGGTCAGGGAACGCCCGGAGCCCCGGTGTCGGTGGTGCTGTAGATGCGCTGGGAATGGCCGGTGAGGAGCAGCAAGAGCTTGACTGGCTGGCACTTTTGGTGTGGGAGGAATCGTCCGACGTTCGTGATTTTTCATTTATTTTTTTCAGTGGGCGCCCAGGTGCAGCTGGTGGTAAACGTCGAAGCCCTGTTGTTCAGGGAAAGCGGAGAACCCCGATGTCTGTGGTGCTGTAGATGCACTGCCAAAGTCCGGTGAGTAGCAGCAAGAGCTTGAGTTGCTGGCACTTTCGGTGTGGGAGCAATCGTCCGACGTTCGTGATTTTTCGTGGTTTTATTTCAGTGGGCGCCCAGGTTCAGCTGGTGGTAAACGTCGAAGCCCTGTTGGTCAGGGAAAGCGTAGAGCCCCGATGTCTGTGGTGCTGTAGATGCGCTGGGAATGGCCGCTGAGGAGCAGCAAGAGCTTGTGTTGCTGGCACTTTTGGTGTGGGAGCAATTGTCCGACGTTCGTGATTTTTCGGGGTTTTATTTCAGTGGGCGCCCAGGTGCAGCGGGTGGTAAACGTCGAAGCCCTGTTGGTCAGGGAAAGCGTAGAGCCCCGATGTCTGTGGTGCTGTAGATGCGCTGGGAATGGCCGCTGAGGAGCAGCAAGAGCTTGAGTTGCTGGCACTTTCGGTGTGGGAGCAATTGTCCGACGTTCGTGATTTTTCGGGGTTCTTTTCAGTGGGCGCCCAGGTTCAGCTGGTGGTAAACGTTGAAGCCCTGTTGGTCAGGGAAAGCCCGGAGCCCCGATGTCTGTGGTGCTGTAGATGCGCTGGGAATGGGCGGTGAGGAGCAGCAAGAGCTTGGCTGGCTGGCATTTAAGGTGTGGGAGCAATCGTCCGACGTTCGTGATTTTTCAGGGTTTTTTTTCAGTGGGTAACCAGGTGCAGCTGGTGGTAAACGTCGAAGCCCTGTTCGTCAGGGAAAGTCCAGAGCCCTGATGTCTGTGGTGCTGTAGATGCGCTGGGAATGGCCGGTAAGTAGCAGCAAGAGCTTGACAGGCTGGCATTTAAGGTGTGGCAGGAATCGTCTGACATTTGTGATTTTTGGGGTTTTTTTTTCAGGGGGCACCCAGGTGCAGCTGGTGGTAAATGTCGAAGCCCTGTTGGTCAGGGAAAGCCCGGAGCCCCGATGTCTGTGGTGCTGTAGATGCACTGGGAATGGCCGGTGAGTAGCAGCAAGAGCTTGAGTTGTTGGCACTTTCGGTGTGGGAGGAATCGTCCGACGTTCGTGATTTTTCGGGGTTTTATTTCAGTGGGTGCCCAGGTGCAGCTGGTGGTAAACGTTGAAGCCCTGTTGGTCAGGGAAAGCCCGGAGCCGCGATGTCTGTGGTGCTGTAGATGCGCTGCCAATGGCCGGTGAGGAGCAGCAAGAGCTTGACTGGCTGGCACTTTGGGTGTGGGAGCAATCGTCGGACGTTCGTGATTTTTCGGGGTTTTATTTCAGTGGGCGCCCAGGTGCAGCTGGTGGTAAACGTCGAAGCCCTGTTGGTCAGGGAAAGCCCGGAGCCCCGATGTCTGTGGTGCTGTAGATGCGCTGGGAATGGCCGGTGTTCAGCAGCTAGAGCTTGACTGTCTGGCACTTTTGGTGTGGGAGCAATCGTCCGACGTTCGTGATTTTTTGGGGTTCTTTTCAGTGGGAGCCCAGGTTCAGCGAGTGGTAAACGTCGAAGCCCTGTTGGTCAGGGAAAGCCCGGAGCCCCGATGTCTGTGGTGCTGTAGATGCACTGCCACTCTCCGGTGAGGAGCAGCAAGAGCTTGACTGGCTGGCACTTTTGGTGTGGGAGCAATCGTCCGACGTTCGTGATTTTTCGGGGTTTTACTTTCAGTGGGCGCACAGGTGCAGCTGGTGGTAAATGTCGAAGCCGTGTTGGTCAGGGAAAGCCCGGAGCCCCGATGTCTGTGGTGCTGTAGATGCGCTGGGAATGGGCGGTGAGGAGCAGCAGGAGCTTGAGTTGCTGGCACTTTCAGTGTGGGAGCAATCGTCGGACGTTTGTGATTTTTGGGGATTTTTATTCACTGGGCGCCCAGGTTCAGTAGGTGGTAAACATCGAAGGCCTGTTGGTCAGGGAAAGCCCAGAGCCCCGATGTCTGTGGTGCTGTAGATGCGCTGGGAATGGCCGGTGAGGAGCAGCAAGAGCTTGACAGGCTGGCATTTAAGGTGTGGCAGGAATCGTCCGACGTTCGTGATTTTTGGGGTTTTTTTTTCAGGGGGCACCCAGGTGCAGCTGGTGGTAAATGTCGAAGCCCTGTTGGTCAGGGAAAGCCCGGAGCCCCGATGTCTGTGGTGCTGTAGATGCACTGCCAAAGTCCGGTGAGGAGCAGCAAGAGCTTGACAGGCTGGCACTTTCGGTGTGCGATCAATCGTCCGACGTTCGTGATTTTTCGGGGTTCTTTTCAGTGGGAGCCCAGCTGCAGCTGGTGGTAAACGTCGAAGCCCTGTTGGTCAGGGAAAGCCCGGAGCCCCGATGTCTGTGGTGCTGTAGATGCGCTGGGAATGGCCGGTGAGTAGCAGCAAGAGCTTGACAGGCTGGCATTTAAGGTGTGGCAGGAATCGTCCGACATTTGTGTTTTTTGGGGTTTTTTTTTCAGGGGGCACCCAGGTGCAGCTGGTGGTAAATGTCGAAGCCCGGTTCGTCAGGGAAAGCCCGGAGCCCCGATGTCTGTGGTGCTGTAGATGCGCTGCCAATGGGCGATGAGGAGCAGCAAGAGCTTGACTTGCTGGCACTTTCGGTGTGGGAGCAATCGTCCGACGTTCGTGATTTTTCGTTTATTTTTTTCAGTGGGCGCCCAGGTTCAACTGGTGGTAAACGTCGAAGGCCTGTTGGTCAGGGAAAGCGCAGAGCCCCGATGTCTGTGGTGTTGTAGATGCGCTGCCAATAGCCGTTGAGGTGCAGCAAGAGGCTCACATGCTGGCACTTTCGTTGTGGGTGCAATCGTCCGACGTTCGTGATTTTTGCGGTTTTTTTTTCAGTGGGCGCCCAGGTGCAGCTGGTGGTAAACGTCGAAGCCCTGTTCGTCAGGGAAATTCCAGAGCCCTGATGTCTGTGGTGCTATAGATGCGCTGGGAATGTCCGGTGAGTAGCAGCAAGAGCTTGACAGGCTGGCATTTAAGGTGTGGCAGGAATCGTCCGACATTTGTGATTTTTGGAGTTTTTTTTTCAGGCGGCACCCAGGTGCAGCTGGTGGTAAACGTCGAAGCCCTGTTGGTCAGGGAAAGCCCGGAGCCCCGATGTCTGTGGTGCTGTAGATGCGCTGGGAATGGCCGGTGATGAGCAGCAAGAGCTTGACTGGCTGGCACTTTCGTTGTGGGAGCAATCGTCCGACGTTCGTGATTTTTCGTTTATTTTTTTCAGTGGGCGCCCAGGTGCAGCTGGTGGTAAACGTCGAAGCCCTGTTGGTCAGGGAAAGCCCGGAGCCCCGATGTCTGTGGTGCTGTAGATGCGCTGCCAAAGTCCGGTGAGGAGCAGCAAGAGCTTGAGTTGCTGGCACTTTCGGTGTGGGAGCAATCGTCTGACGTTCGTGATTTTTCGGGTTTTTTTTCCAGTGGGCGCCCAGGTGCAGCTGGTGGTAAACGTCGAAGCCCTGTTGGTCTGGGAAAGCCCGGAGCCCCGATGTCTGTGGTGCTGTAGATGCGCTGGGAATGGCCGGTGAGGAACAGCAGGAGCTTGTGTTGCTGGCACTTTCGGTGTGGGTGCAATCGTCCGACGTTCGTGATTTTTCGGGGTTCTTTTCAGTGGGAGCCCAGGTGCAGCGAGTGGTAAACGTCGAAGCCCTGTTGGTCACGGAAAGCCTGGAGCCCCGATGTCTGTGGTGCTGTAGATGCGCTGGGAATGGCCGGTGATGAGCAGCAAGAGCTTGACTGGCTGGCACTTTCAGTGTGGGAGCAATAGTCCGACGTTTGTGATTTTTCGGGGTTTTTTTCAGTGGGCACCCAGGTGCAGGTGATGGTAAATGTCGAAGCCCTCTTGGTCAGGGAAAGCGTAGAACCCCGATGTCTGTGGTGCTGTAGATGCACTGCCAAAGTCCGGTGAGTAGCAGCAAGAGCTTGACTGGCTGGCACTTTCGGTGTGGGAGGAATCGTCCGACGTTCGTCATTTTTCAGGGTTTTATTTCAGTGGGCGCCCAGGTGCAGCTGGTGGTAAACATCGAAGCCCTGTTGGTCAGGGAAAGCCCGGAGCCCCGATGTCTGTGGTGCTGTAGATGCGCTGCCAATGGGCGGTGAGTAGCAGCAAGAGCTTGAGTTCCTGGCACTTTCGTTGTGGGAGCAATCGTCCGACGTTCGTGATTTTTCGGGGTTTTATTTCAGTGTGCGCCCAGGTGCAGCTGGTGGTAAATGTCGAAGCCCTGTTGGTCAGGGAAAGCCCGGAGCCCCGATGTCTGTGGTGCTGTAGATGCGCTGGGAATGGGCGGTGAGGAGCAGCAAGAGCTTGACTGGCTGGCACTTTCGTTGTGGGATCAATCGTCTGATCTTCGTGATTTTTCGTTTATTTTTTTCAGTGGGCGCCCAGGTTCAGCTGGTGGTAAACGTCGAAGCCCTGTTGGTCAGGGAAAGCCCGGAGCCCCGATGTCTGTGGTGCTGTAGATGTGCTGGGAACGGCCGGTGAGGAGCAGCAAGAGCTTGTGTTGCTGGCACTTTCGGTGTGGGAGCAATCGTCCGATGTTCGTGATTTTTCGGGGGTTCTTTTCAGTGGGAGCCCAGGTGCAGCTGGTGGTAAATGTCGAAGCCTGGTTCGTCATGGAAAGCCCGGAGCTCCGATGTCTGTGGTGCTGTAGATGCGCTGCCAATGGGCGGTGAGGAGCAGCAAGAGCTTGACTGGCTGGCACTTTCGTTGTGGGAGCAATCGTCCGACGTTTGTGATTTTTCGGTGTTCTTTTCAGTGGGAGCCCAGGTGCAGCGGGTGGTAAACGTCGAAGCCCTGTTGGTCAGGGAAAGCCCGGAGCCCCGATGTCTGTGGTGCTGTAGATGCGCTGCCAATGCCCGGTGAATAGCAGCAAGAGCTTGACTGGCTGGCACTTTCAATGTGGGAACAATCGTCCGACGTTCGTGATTTTTCGGGTTTTTTTTCCAGTGCGCGCCCAGGTTCAGCTGGTGGTAAACGTCGAAGCCCTGTTCGTCAGGGAAAGCCCGGAGCCCCGATGTCTGTGGTGCTGTAGATGCGCTGGGAATGGGAGGTGAGTAGCAGCAAGAGCTTGAGTTGCTGGCACTTTCGGTGTGGGAGCAATCGTGCGATGTTCGTGATTTTTCGTTTATTTTTTTCAGTGGGCGCCCAGGTGCAGCTGGTGGTAAACGTTGAAGCCCTGTTGGTCAGGGAAAGCTCGGAGCCCCGATGTCTGTGGTGCTGTAGATGCCCTGCCAATGGGCGGTGAGTAGCAGCAAGAGCTTGACAGGCTGGCATTTAAGGTGTGACAGGAATCGTCCGACATTTGTGATTTTTGGGGTTTTTTTTTCAGGGGGCACCCAGGTGCAGCTGGTGGTAAATGTCAAAGCCCTGTTGGTCAGGGAAAGCCCGGAGCCACGATGTCTGTGGTGCTGTAGATGCGCTGCCCATGGCCCGTGAGTAGCAGCAAGAGCTTGACTGACTGGGACTTTTGGTGTGGGAGCAATCGTCCGACGTTCGTGATTTTTCGTGGTTTTAATTTCAGTGGGCGCCCAGGTGCAGCTGGTGGTAAATGTCGAAGCCCTGTTGGTCTGGGAAAGCCCGGAGCCCCGATGTCTGTGGTGCTTTAGATGCGCTGCCAATGGCCGGTGAGGAGCAGCAAGAGCTTGACAGGCTGGCATTTAAGGTGTGGCAGAAATCGTCCGATATTTGTGATTTTTGGGGTTTTTTTTTTCAGGGGGCACCCAGGTGCAGCTGGTGGTAAATGTCGAAGCCCGGTTGGTCAGGGAAAGCCCGGAGCCCCGATGTCTGTGGTGCTGTAGATGCGGTGCCAATGGCCGGTGAGGAGCAGCAAGAGCTTGACTGGCTGGCACTTTCGGTGTGGGAGCAATCGTCCGACGTTTGTGATATTTGGGGATTTTTTTTCCAGTGGGCGCCCAAGTTCAGCTGGTAGTAAACGTCGAAGCCCTGTTGGTCACGGAAAGCCCGGAGCCCCGATGTCTGTGGTGCTGTAGATGCGCTGGGAATGGGCGGTGAGGGGCAGCCAGAGCTTGACAGGCTGGCATTTAAGGTGTGGCAGGAATCGTCCGACATTTGTGATTTTTGGGTTTTCTTTTTCAGTGGGCGCCCAGGTGCAGCTGGTGGTAAACGTCGAAGCCCTGTTGGTCAGGGAAAGCCCGGAGCCCCGATGTCTGTGGTGCTGTAGATGCGCTGCCAAAGTCCGGTGAGGAGCAGCAAGAGCTTGACTGGCTGGCACTTTTGGTGTGGGAGCAATCGTCCGACGTTTGTGATTTTTCGTTTATTTTTTTCAGTGGGCGCCCAGGTTCAGCTGGTGGTAAATGTCGAAGCCCTGTTGGTCAGGGAAAGCGCAGAACCCCGACGTCTGTGGTGCTGTACATGCACTGCCGAAGTCCGGTGAGTAGCAGCAGGAGCTTGAGTTGCTGGCACTTTCGGTGTGGGAGCAATCGTCCGACGTTCGTGATTTTTTGGTGTTTTACTTTCAGTGGGCGCCCAGGTTCAGCTGGTGGTAAACGTCGAAGCCTTGTTGGTCAGGGAAAGCCCGGAGCCCCGATGTCTGTGGTACTGTAGATGCGCTGCCAATGACCGGTGAGGAGCAGCAAGAGCTTGACTGGCTGGCACTTTCGGTGTGGGAGCAATCGTCCGATGTTCTTGATTCTTCGTTTATTTTTTTCAGGGGGCACCCAGGTGCAGCTGGTGGTAAACGTCGAAGCCTGGTTCGTCAGGGAAAGCCCGGAGCCCCGATGTCTGTAGTGCTGTAGATGCACTGCCAATGCCCGGTGAGTAGCAGCAAGAGCTTGACTGGCTGGCACTTTTGGTGTTGGAGCAATCGTCCGACGTTCGTGATTTTTCGGGGTTCTTTTCAGTGGGAGCCCAGGTGCAGCTGGTGGTAAACGTGGAAGCCCTGTTTGTCTGGGAAAGCCCAGAGCCCCGATGTCTGTGGTGCTGTAGATGCGCTGGGAATGGGAGTTGAGGAGCAGCAAGAGCTTGAGTTGCTGGCACTTTCGGTGTGGGAGCAATCGTCCGATGTTCGTGATTTTTTGGGGGTTCTTTTCAGTGGGCGCCCAGGAGCAGCCGGTGGTAAACGTCAAAGCCGTGTTCGTCAGGGAAAGTCCAGAGCCCTGATGTCTGTGGTGCTGTAGATGCGCTGCCAATGGCCGGTGAGGAGCAGCAAGAGCTTGACAGGCTGGCACTTTCGGTGTGGGAGCAATCGTCCGACGTTTGTGATTTTTCGTTTATTTTTTTCAGTGGGCGCCCAGGTGCAGCTGGTGGTAAACGTCGAAGCCCTGTTGTTCAGGGAAAGCGCAGAACCCCGATGTCTGTGGTGCTGTAGATGCACTGCCAAAGTCCGGTGAGTAGCAGCAGGAGCTTGAGTTGCTGGCACTTTCGGTGTGGGAGCAATCGTCCGACGTTTGTGATTTTTCGTTTACTTTTTTCAGTGGGCGCCCAGGTGCAGCTGGTGGTAAACGTCGAAGGCCTGTTGGTCAGGGAAAGCCCAGAGCCCCGATGTCTGTGGTGCTGTAGATGCGCTGGGAATGGCCGGTGAGGAGCAGCAAGAGCTTGAGTTGCTGGCACTTTTGGTGTGGGAGCATTCGTCCGACGTTTTTGATTTTTCAGGGTTTTTTTTCAGTGGGTAACCAGGTGCAGCTGGTGGTAAATGTCGAAGCCCTGTTGGTCAGGGAAAGCCCGGAGCCGCGATGTCTGTGGTGCTGTAGATGCGCTGGGAATGGCCGGTGAGGAGCAGCAAGAGCTTGACTGGCTGGCACTTTCGGTGTGGGAGCAATCGTCCGACGTTCGTGATTTTTTAGGGTCTTACTTTCAGTGGGCGCCCAGGTTCAGCTGGTGGTAAACGTCGAAGCCCTGTTGGTCACGGAAAGCCCGCAGCCCCGATATCTGTGATGCTGTAGATGAGCTGCCAATGGCCGGTGAGGAGCAGCAAGAGCTTGACTGTCTGGCACTTTCGGTGTGGGAGCAATCGTCCGACGTTCGTGATTTTTCGGGGTTTTTTTTCAGTGGGCGCCCAGGTTCAGCTGGTGGTAAACGTCGAAGCCCTGTTGTTCAGGGAAAGCGCAGAACCCCAATGTCTGTGGTGCTGTAGATGCACTGCCAAAGTCTGGTGAGGAGCAGCAAGAGCTTGACTGTCTGGCACTTTCGGTGTGGGAGCAATCGTCCGACGTTCGTGATTTTTCGGGGTTTTTTTTCAGTGGGCGCCCAGGTTCAGCTGGTGGTAAACGTCGAAGCCCTGTTGTTCAGGGAAAGCGCAGAACCCCAATGTCTGTGGTGCTGTAGATGCACTGCCAAAGTCTGGTGAGGAGCAGCAAGAGCTTGACTGGCTGGCACTTTCATTGTGGGAGCAATCGTCCGACGTTTGTGATTTTTCATTTATTTTTTTCAGTGGGCGCCCAGGTGCAGCGGGTGGTAAACGTCGAAGCCGTGTTCGTCAGGGAAAGCCCAGAGCCCTGATGTCTGTGGTGCTGTAGATGCGCTGGGAATGGGCGGTGAGGCGCAGCAAGAGCTTGACAGGCTGGCATTTAAGGTGTGGCAGGAATCGTCCGACATTTGTGATTTTTCGGGGTTTTTTTTCAGTGGGCGCCCAGGTGCAGCTGGTGGTAAATGTCGAAGCCCTGTTCGTCAGGGAAAGCCCAGAGCCCCGATGTCTGTGGTGCTGTAGATGCGCTGGGAATGGCCGGTGAGGAGCAGCAAGAGCTTGACTGGCTGGCACTTTCGGTGTGGGAGCAATCGTCCGACGTTTTTGATTTTTCAGGGTTTTTTTTCAGTGCGTAACCAGGTGCAGCTGGTGGTAAACGTCGAAGCCCTGTTGGTCAGGGAAATCCCGGAGCCCCGATGTCTGTGGTGCTGTAGATGCACTGCCAATAGCCGGTGAGGAGCAGCAAGAGGCTGACATGCTGGCACTTTCGATGTGGGAGCAATCGTCTGACGTTCGTGATTTTTGGGGTTTTTTTTTCACTGGGCGCCCAGGTGCAGCTGGTGGTAAATGTCGAAGCCCTGTTGGTCAGGGAAAGCCCGGAGCCCCGATGTCTGTGGTGCTGTAGATGCGCTGGGAATGGGAGGTGAGTAGCAGCAAGAGCTTGAGTTGCTGGCACTTTCACTGTGGGAGCAATCGTCCGACGTTCGTGATTTTTCAGGGTTTTATTTCAGTGGGCGCCCAGGTGCAGCTGGTGGTAAACGTCGAAGCCCTGTTGGTCAGGGAAAGCTCGGAGCCCCGATGTCTGTGGTGCTGTAGATGCCCTGCCAATGGGCGGTGAGGAGCAGCAAGAGCTTGAGTTGCTGGCACTTTCAGTGTGGGAATAATCGTCCGATGTTCGTGATTTTTAGTTTATTTTTTTCAGTGGGCGCCCAGGTTCAGCTGGTGGTAAATGTCGAAGCCCTGTTGGTCAGGGAAAGCGCAGAAACCCAATGTCTGTGGTGCTGTAGATGCACTGCCAAAGTCTGGTGAGGAGCAGCAAGAGCTTGAGTTGCTGGCACTTCCGTTGTGGGAGCAATCGTCTGACGTTCGTGATTTTTCGGAGTTTTATTTCAGTGGGCGCCCAGGTGCAGCTGGTGGTAAACGCTGAAGCCCTGTTCGTCAGGGAAAGCTCGGAGCCCTGATGTCTGTGGTGCTGTAGATGCACTGCCAAAGTCCGGTGAGGAGCAGCAAGAGCTTGAGTTGCTGGCACTTTCGGTGTGGGAGGAATCGTCCGACGTTCGTGATTTTTCGGGGTTTTATTTCAGTGGGCGCCCAGGTGCAGCTGGTGGTAAACGTCGAAGCCCTGTTGGTCAGGGAAAGCCCGGAGCCCCGATGTCTGTGGTGCTGTAGATGCGCTGCCAAAGTCTGGTGAGTAGCAGCAAGAGCTTGAGTTGCTGGCACTTTCGTTGTGGGAGCAATCGTCTGACGTTCGTGATTTTTCGGAGATTTATTTCAGTGGGCGCCCAGGTGCAGCTGGTGGTAAACGTTGAAGCCCTGTTGGTCAGGGAAAGCTCGGAGCCCCGATGTCTGTGGTGCTGTAGATGCCCTGCCAATGGGCGGTGAGTAGCAGCAAGAGCTTGAGTTGCTGGCAGTTTTGGTGTGGGAGCAATCGTCCGATATTCATGATTTTTCGTTTATTTTTTTCAGTGGGCGCCCAGGTGCAGCTGGTGGTAAACGTCGAAGCCCTGTTCGTCAGGGAAAGCCCGGAGCCGCGATGTCTGTGGTGCTGTAGATGCACTGCCAAAGTCCGGTGAGTAGCAGCAAGAGCTTGAGTTGCTGGCACTTTCGTTGTGGGAGCAATCGTCCGACGTTCGTGATTTTTCGGGGTTCTTTTCAGTGGGAGCCCAGGTGCAGCTGGTGGTAAACGTCGAAGGCCTGTTGGTCAGGGAAAGCCCGGAGCTCCGATGTCTGTGGTGCTGTAGATGAGCTGCCAATGGGCGGTGAGGAGCAGCAAGAGCTTGACTGGCTGGCACTTTCGGTGTGGGATCAATTGTCCGACGTTTTTGATTTTTCAGGGTTTTTTTTCAGTGGCCAACTAGGTGCAGCTGGTGGTTAATGTCGAAGGCCTGTTGGTCAGGGAAAGCCCAGAGCCGCGATGTCTGTGGTGCTGTAGATGCGCTGGGAATGGCCGGTGAGGAGCAGCAAGAGCTTGACTGGCTGGGACTTTCGGTGTGGGAGCAATCGTCCGACGTTTGTGATTTTTCGGGGTTTTTTTTCAGTGGGCGCCCAGGTTCAGCTGGTAGTAAACGTCGAAGCCCTGTTGGTCAGGGAAAGCCCAGAGCCCCGATGTCTGTGGTGCTGTAGATGCGCTGGGAATGGGCGGTGAGGAGCAGCAAGAGCTTGTGTTGCTGGCACTTTCGGTGTGGGAGCAATCGTCCGATGTTCGTGATTTTTCGGGGTTTTACTTTCAGTGGGCGCCCAGGTTCAGCTGGTGGTAAACGTCGAAGCCCTGTTGGTCACGGAAAGCCCGGAGCCCCGATATCTGTGATGCTGTAGATGCGCTGGGAATGGGCGGTGAGGAGCAGCAAGAGCTTGACTGTCTGGCACTTTCGGTGTGGGAGCAATCGTCCGATGTTCGTGATTTTTAGTTTATTTTTTTCAGTGGGCGCCCAGGTTCAGCTGGTGGTAAACGTCGAAGCCCTGTTGGTCAGGGAAAGCCCGGAGCCCCGATGTCTGTGGTGCTGTAGATGCACTGCCAAAGTCTGGTGAGTAGCAGCAAGAGCTTGAGTTGCTGGCACTTTCGTTGTGGGAGCAATCGTCTGACGTTCGTGATTTTTCGGAGTTTTATTTCAGTGTGCGCCCAGGTGCAGCTGGTGGTAAACGTTGAAGCCCAGTTGGTCAGGGAAAGCCCGGAGCCCCGATGTCTGTGGTGCTGTAGATGTGCTGCCAATGGCCGGTGAGGAGCAGCAAGAGCTTGAGTTGCTGGCACTTTCGTTGTGGGAGCAATCGTCCGACGTTCGTGATTTTTCGGGTTTTTTTTCCAGTGGGCGCCCAGGTTCAGCTGGTGGTAAACGTCGAAGCCCTGTTGGTCAGGGAAAGCCCGGAGCCCCGATGTCTGTGGTGCTGTAGATGCGCTGGGAATGAGCGGTGAGGAGCAGCAAGAGCTTGACTGGCTGGCACTTTGGGTGTGGGAGCAATCGTCGGACGTTCATGATTTTTCGGGGTTTTATTTCAGTGGGCGCCCAGGTTCAGCTGGTGGTAATCGTCGAAGCCCAGTTGGTCAGGGAAAGCCCGGAGCCCCGATGTCTGTGGTGCTGTAGATGCGCTGGGAATGGCCGGTGTTCAGCAGCTAGAGCTTGACTGGCTGGCACTTTTGGTGTGGGAGCAATCGTCCGACGTTCGTGATTTTTCGGGGTTCTTTTCAGTGGGAGCCCAGGTGCAGCTGGTGGTAAACGTCGAAGGCCTGTTGGTCAGGGAAAGCCCAGAGCCCCGATGTCTGTGGTGCTGTAGATGCGCTGGGAATGGCCGGTGAGGAGCAGCAAGAGCTTGAGTTGCTGGCACTTTCGGTGTGGGAGGAATCGTCCGACGTTCGTGATTTTTCGGGGTTTTATTTCACTGGGCTCCCAGGTTCAGCTGGTGGTAAACGTCGAAGCCCTGTTGGTCAGGGAAAGCCCGGAGCCCCGATGTCTGTGGTGCTGTAGATGAGCTGGGAATGGCCGGTGAGTAGCAGCAAGAGCTTGACAGGCTGGCATTTAAGGTGTGGCAGGAATCGTCCGACATTTGTGATTTTTCAGGGTTTTTTTTCAGTGGGTAACCAGGTGCAGCTGGTGGTAAATGTCCAAGCCCCGTTCGTCAGGGAAAGCCCAGAGCCGCGATGTCTGTGGTGCTGTAGATGCGCTGGGAATGGGCGGTGAGGAGCAGCAAGAGCTTGAGTTGCTGGCACTTTTGGTGTGGGAGCAATCGTCCGACGTTTTTGATTTTTCAGGGTTTTTTTTCAGTGGGTAACCAGGTGCAGCTGGTGGTAAATGTCGAAGCCCTGTTGGTCAGGGAAAGCCCAGAGACCCGATGTCTGTGGTGCTGTAGATGCGCTGGGAATGGCCGGTGAGGAGCAGCAAGAGCTTGACTGGCTGGCACTTTCGGTGTGGGAGCAATCGTCCGATGTTCGTGATTTTTCGGGGTTTTACTTTCAGTGGGCGCCCAGGTTCAGCTGGTGGTAAACGTCGAAGCCCTGTTGGTCAGGGAAAGCCCGGAGCCCCGATGTCTGTGGTGCTGTAGATGCGCTGCCAATGGCCGGTGAGGTGCAGCAAGAGGTTGACTGTCTGGCACTTTTGGTGTGGGAGCAATAGTCCGATGTTTGTGATTATTCGGGGTGTTTTTTCAGTGGGAGCCCAGGTGCAGCTGGTGGTAAACGTCGAAGCCCTGTTGATCAGGGAAAGCCCGGAGCCCCGATGTCTGTGGTGCTGTAGATGCGCTGGGAATGGCCGGTGAGGAGCAGCAAGAGCTTGACTGGCTGGCACTTTTGGTGTGGGAGTAATCGTCCGACGTTCGTGATTTTTCGGGGTTTTATTTCAGTGGGCGCCCAGGTGCAGCTGGTGGTAAATGTCGAAGGCCTGTTGGTCAGGGAAATCCCGGAGCCCCGATGTCTGTGGTGCTGTAGATGCGCTGCCAGTGGCCGGTGAGGAGCAGCAAGAGCTTGAGTTGCTGGCACTTTCGGTGTGGGAGCAATCGTCCGACGTTTTTGATTTTTCAGGGTTTTTTTTCAGTGGGTAACCAGGTGCAGCTGGTGGTAAATGTCGAAGGCCTGTTGGTCAGGGAAAGCCCGGAGCCCCGATGTCTGTGGTGCTGTAGATGCGCTGGGAATGGCCGGTGAGGAGCAGCAAGAGCTTGTGTTGCTGGCACTTTCGGTGTGGGAACAATCGTCCGACGTTCGTGATTTTTCGGGGTTTTATTTCAGTGGGCGCCCAGGTGCAGCTGGTGGTAAACGTCGAAGCCCTGTTGGTCAGGGAAAGCCCGGAGCCCCGATGTCTGTGGTGCTGTAGATGCGCTGCCAAAGTCCGGTGAGGAGCAGCAAGAGCTTGAGTTGCTGGCACTTTTGGTGTGGGAGCAATCGTCCGATGTTCGTGATTTTTCTTTTATTTTTTTCAGTGGGCGCCCAGGTGCAGCTGGTGGTAAACGTCGAAGCCCTGTTGGTCAGGGAAAGCGCAGAACCCCGATGTCTGTGGTTCTGTAGATGCGCTGGGAATGGCCGGTGAGGAGCAGCAAGAGCTTGAGTTGCTGGCACTTTCGGTGTGGGAGCAATCGTCCGACGTTTTTGCTTTTTCAGGGTTTTTTTTCAGTGGGTAACCAGGTTCAGCTGGTGGTAAATGTCGAAGCCCTGTTGGTCAGGGAAAGCCCACAGCCCCGATGTCTGTGGTGTTGTAGATGCGCTGGGAATGGCCGGTGAGGAGCAGCAAGAGCTTGACTGTCTGGCACTTTCGGTGTGGGAGCAATCGTCCGATGTTCGTGATTTTTCTTTTATTTTTTTCAGCGGGCGCCCAGGTTCAGCTGGTGGTAAACGTCGAAGCCCTGTTGGTCAGGGAAAGCGCAGAACCCCGATATCTGTGGTGCTGTAGATGCGCTGGGAATGGCCGGTGAGGAGCAGCAAGAGCTTGACTGGCTGGCACTTTCGGTGTGGGAGCAATCGTCCGACGTTCGTGATTTTTCAGGGTTTTTTTTCAGTGGGTAACCAGGTGCAGCTGGTGGTAAACGTTGAAGCCCTGTTGGTCAGGGAAAGCCCAGAGCCCCGATGTCTGTGGTGCTGTAGATGCGCTGGGAATGGGCGGTGAGGAGCAGCAAGAGCTTGAGTTGCTGGCACTTTCGGTGTGGGAGCAATCGTCCGACGTTCGTGATTTTTCGGGGTTTTACTTTCAGTGGGCGCCCAGGTTCAGCTGGTGGTAAACGTCGAAGCCCTGTTGGTCAGGGAAAGCCCGGAGCCCCGATGTCTGTGGTGCTGTAGATGAGCTGCCAATGGCCGGTGAGGAGCAGCAAGAGCTTGACTGTCTGGCACTTTCGGTGTGGGAGCAATCGTCCGATGTTCGTGATTTTTCTTTTATTTTTTTCAGCGGGCGCCCAGGTTCAGCTGGTGGTAAACGTCGAAGCCCTGTTGGTCAGGGAAAGCGCAGAACCCCGATATCTGTGGTGCTGTAGATGCGCTGGGAATGGCCGGTGAGGAGCAGCAAGAGCTTGACTGGCTGGCACTTTCAATGTGGGAACAATCGTCCGACGTTCGTGATTTTTCGGGTTTTTTTTCCAGTGGGCGCCCAGGTGCAGCTGGTGGTAAACGTCGAAGCCCTGTTGGTCAGGGAAAGCCCGGAGCCCCGATGTCTGTGGTGCTGTAGATGCGCTGGGAATGGCCGGTGAGGAGCAGAAAGAGCTTGTGTTGCTGGCACTTTCGGTGTAGGAGCAATCGTCCGACGTTCGTGATTTTTCGGGGTTCTTTTCAGTGGGAGCCCAGGTGCAGCGAGTGGTAAACGTCGAAGCCCTGTTGGTCAGGGAAAGCCCGGAGCTCCGATGTCTGTGGTGCTGTAGATGCACTGCCAAAGTCCGGTGAGGAGCAGCAAGAGCTTGACTGGCTGGCACTTTCGGTGTTGGATCAATTGTCCGACGTTTTTGATTTTTCAGGGTTTTTTTTCAGTGGCCAACTAGGTGCAGCTGGTGGTAAATGTCGAAGGCCTGTTGGTCAGGGAAAGCCCAGAGCCGCGATGTCTGTGGTGCTGTAGATGCGCTGCCAATGGCCGGTGAGGAGCAGCAAGAGCTTGACTGGCTGGCACTTCTGGTGTGGGAGCAATTGTCCGACGTTCGTGATTTTTCGGGGTTTTTTTCAGTGGGCACCCAGGTGCAGCTGGTGGTAAACGTCGAAGCCCTGTTGGTCAGGGAACGCCCGGAGCCCCGATGTCTGTGGTGCTGTAGATGCGCTGCCAATGGCCGGTGAGGAGCAGCAAGAGGTTGACTGTCTGGCACTTTTGGTGTGGGAGCAATTGTCCGACGTTCATGATTTTTCGGGGTTTTTTTCAGTGGGCACCCAGGTACAGCTGGTGGTAAACGTCGAAGCCCTGTTGGTCAGGGAAAGCGCAGAACCCCGATATCTGTGGTGCTGTAGATGCGCTGGGAATGGCTGGTGAGGAGCAGCTAGAGCTTGACAGGCTGGCACTTTCGGTGTTGGATCAATCGTCCGTCGTTTTTGATTTTTCAGGGTTTTTTTTCAGTGGGGGCCCAGGTTCAGCTGGTGGTAAACTTCTGAGCCCTGTTGGTCAGGGAAAGCCCGGAGCCCCGATGTCTGTGGTGCTGTAGATGCACTGCCAAAGTCCGGTGAGGAGCAGCAAGAGCTTGAGTTGCTGGCACTTTCGGTGTGGGAGCAATCGTCCGACGTTCGTGATTTTTCGGGGTTTTATTTCAGTGGGCGCCCAGGTGCCGCTGGTGGTAAACGTTGAAGCCCTGTTGGTCAGGGAAAGCCCGGAGCCCCGATGTCTGTGGTGCTGTAGATGCGCTGCCAATGGCCGGTGAGGAGCAGCAAGAGCTTGACAGGCTGGCACTTTCGGTGTGGGAGTGTCCTGGGTTTGGCTAGGATAGAGTTAATATTTACCTGAGCTGGGTGGAGAACTGAAGCTGGTAGCCCCTATGGCTGGGATAGTTCAATAATTAGCTAACAGCTGGGGTTAATTTACCCAAATTAGCCAAAGGGCTATTCCATCCCATCTGACATCATGCTCAGTATGTAAGTGAGGAGGGTGCTGAAGGGAGGCCCTTGCTAGTTGGAAGAGACTGGATGTGGAGTTCTGTTGTGAGTTATTGTACTGTATTTGTGTTCCATCACTGTCTTGTTTTCTTCTGTCATTACTGTTAAATTTACTTTTTGTTCAATCTCAACCCGCGTGTTTGGTTTTTTTTTTCCCTGGTTTTTTTTTGTTTGTCAAATCTCCTCCTATTCTCTCAGAGAGTGGGGGGAGTGAGAGAGAGACTGCGTAGTCTGGTCCGCGTTGGGGCTGAACTACGACAGTTATTTTGGCGCCCAACGTGGGGCTCGAGGAATTTGAGGTAAGGATTGAGTTTAATTGGGAGCAGTAACGGGCAAAACAGGGACTGAACTTGACAAAAGAGCAAAATGATTATGGGGAATTTATGTTCTGATTGTGGTGAAGGGATAAGTGGTGAATTGTTTGTTAATTGTCTACCCACTGTTGGTGTTGTGAGGATATTATTTTGATTTTGGTGCGGGGAATTCTATTTTCTTCTGTTGATGTGTGTGTATTTTATTTATAATACTTAAATACGTAATTCGCAGAGGCGAGGGGTGGAATGTTCTGGTTTTGTTAGTGAGGGGGGGCCTAAGGTGGCAGCTTCTGTAGGAAACTGCTAGAAGTCGCTCCCCTTTGTTCAGTGGACTCGGCCGGGCCTAGGGCGGACCCGCTGCTGGCCAAGGCCAAGCCAATTGGTAGCAGAATGTCCCCTGATAACGCCTCTGCGATAACGTATTTAAATAGGGGAAAACAGGAAAAAGAGGGAGGAGAAGATGTGAAGCAGCTGAGCGGGGGGCAGAGAGGGGGAAGCGCGAGCCTCGTGGGCCTTGCAGGCCTCACCCTCTGGCCTCCCGCCGGGCAGCCGACTGGGCCCAACTCGGCCCGGCCTGGCTGCAAGAAGTGGAGAGGAGATGAGAAGTGAATAAGATGTAAAAAGGATCCTGAGAGGCGTCTGCCAGCCTGTTGTGAGGAACGGCTGCAGACGCCAAGGTCAGTGAAGGAGGAGGGGGAGGAGTAATGCGGCTCCTGGCCAAGATTCCTCTGCAACTCGTGGTGACGACCATGGTGGAGCAGGTTGTCCCCCTGCAGCCCATGGAGGTCCACGGAGGGGCAGAGATCCACCTGCAGCCCGTGGAGGACCCCACGCCGGAGCAGGTGGAGGCCTGAAGGAGGCTGTGCCCCGTGGAGGGCCCGCTGGGACAGCTGCTCTAGAGGGACTGCACCCCGTGGAAGAGATGACCCACGCCGGAGCAGTTTCACGAAGGACTGTGGCCCGTGGGAGGGACCCCACGCTGGAGCAGAGGAGGAATGCGAGGAGGTCTTCCCCCGACGATGATACAGAGGCGTAAAACAACGCGTGATGAACTGACAGCGACCCCCATTCCCTTTTCCAACCCCCCGTGCCGCTCGGGAGGGGAAGGTAGGAGAGATAATGTTAAGCCCGGGAAGAGGGAGGGGTGGGGGGAGGTTATCTTGTTCCCTGTCTCATTCTCCTGCTAATTTTAGAAATAAATGAATAGTTTTCCCCAAGTCGAGTCTGTTTTGCCCGTGACGGTAACTTTAAGGATTTCTCCCCGTCCTTATCTCAAACCTTGAGCCGTTTTTCTTATATAATCTCCTCCTATTCTCTCGGAAGGTGGGGGGAACGAGAGACAGACTGCGTAGTCTGGTCTGATCGGGGCTGAACTACGACAGGGAGCAATCGTCGGACGTTTGTGATTTCTGGGGATTTTTTTTCAGTGGGCGCCCAGGTTCAGCGGGTGGTAAATCTCGAAGCCCTGTTGGTCAGGAAAATCCCGGAGCCCCGATATCTGTGGTGCTGTAGATGCGCTGGGAATGGGCGGTGAGGAGCAGCAAGAGCTTGACTGGCTGGCACTTTCGGTGTGGGAGCAATCGTCTGATGTTCGTGATTTTTCTGGGTTTTTTCCAGTGGGCACCCAGGTGCAGCGGGTGGTAAATGTCGAAGCCGTGTTGGTCAGTGAAAGCCCGGAGCCCCGATGTCTGTGGTGCTGTAGATGCACTGGGAATGGCCGGTGAGGAGCAGCAAGAGCTTGACAGGCTGGCACTTTCAGTGTGGGAGCAATCGTGCGACGTTTGTGATTTTTCGGGGTTCTTTTCAGTGGGAGCACAGGTTCAGCAAGTGGTAATCGTCGAAGCCCTGTTGGTCAGGGAAAGCCCGGAGCCCCGATGTCTGTGGTGCTGTAGATGCACTGCCACTGTCCGGTGAGGAACAGCAAGAGCTTGACTGGCTGGCACTTTCGGTGTGGGATCAATCGTCCGACGTTTTTGATTTTTCAGGGTTTTTTTTCAGTGCGTAACCAGGTTCAGCTGGTGGTAAACGTCGAAGCCCTGTTGGTCAGGGAAAGCCTGGAGCCGCGATGTCTGTGGTGCTGTAGATGCGCTGCCAATGGCCGTTGAGGAGCAGCAAGAGCTTGACAGGCTGGCACTTTCGTTGTGGGAGCAATCGTCCGATGTTCGTGATTTTTCGGGGTTTTACTTTCAGTGGGCGCCCAGGTGCAGCTGGTGGTAAACGTCGAAGCCCTGTTCATCAGGGAAAGCCCGGAGCCCCGATGTCTGTGGTGCTGTAGATGCGCTGGGAATGGCCGGTGAGGAGCAGCAAGAGCTTGACTGGCTGGCACTTTGGGTGTGGGAGCAATCGTCGGACGTTCGTGATTTTTCGGGGTTTTATTTCAGTGGGCGCCCGGGTTCAGCTGGTGGTAAACGTCGAAGCCCTGTTGTTCAGGGAAAGCCCGGAGCCCCGATGTCTGTGGTGCTGTAGATGCACTGCCAAAGTCCGGTGAGTAGCTGCAAGAGCTTGACTGGCTGGCACTTTTAGTGTGGGAGCAATCGTCCGACGTTCGTGGTTTTTCGGGGTTTTATTTCAGTGGGAGCCCAGGTTCAGGTGGTGGTAAACGTCGAAGCCCTGTTGGTCAGGGAAAGCCCGGAGCCCCAATGTCTGCGGTGTTGTAGATGCGCTGGGAATGGCCGGTGAGGAGCAGCAAGAGCTTGACAGGCTGGCATTTAAGGTGTGGCAGGAATCGTCCGACGTTTGTGATTTTTGGGGTTTTTTTTTCAGGGGGCACCCAGGTGCAGCTGGTGGTAAATGTCGAAGCCCGGTTCGTCAGGGAAAGCCCGGAGCCCCGATGTCTGTGGCGCTGTAGATGCGCTGGGAATGGCTGGTTAGAAGCAGCATGAGCTTGACTGGCTGGCACATTTGGTGTGGGAGCAATCGTCCGACGTTCGTGATTTTTCGGGGTTATTTTCAGTGGGAGCCCAGGTTCAGCGAGTGGTAAACGTCGAAGCCCTGTTGGTCAGGGAAAGCCCGGAGCCCCGATGTCTGTGGTGTTGTAGATGCACTGCCACTGTCCGGTGAGTAGCAGCAAGAGCTTGACTGGCTGGCACTTTGGGTGTGGGAGCAGTCGTCCGACGTTCGTGATTTTTCGGGGTTTTATTTCAGTGGGCGCCCAGCTGCAGCTGGTGGTAAACGTCGAAGCCCTGTTGGTCAGGGAAAGCCCGGAGCCGTGATGTCTGTGGTGCTGTAGATGCACTGCCAAAGTCCGGTGAGGAACAGCAAGAGCTTGAGTTGCTGGCACTTTCTGTGTGGGAGGAATCGTCCGACGTTCGTGATTTTTCGGGGTTTTATTTCAGTGGGCGCCCAGGTTCAGCTGGTGGTAAACATCGAAGCCCTGTTGGTCAGGGAAAGCCCGGAGCCCCGATGTCTGTGGTGCTGTAGATGCGCTGCCAAAGTCCGGTGAGGAGCAGCAAGAGCTTGAGTTGCTGGCACTTTCGGTGTGGGAGCAATCGTCCGATGTTCGTGATTTTTCGGGGTTCTTTTCAGTTGGCGCCCAGGCTCAGCTGGTGGTAAACGTCGAAGCCCTGTTGGTCCGGGAAAGCCCGGAGCCCCGATGTCTGTGGTGCTGTAGATGCGCTGCCAATGGCCGGTGAGGAACAGCAAGAGCTTGACAGGCTGGCACTTTCGGTGTGGGATCAGTCGTCCGACGTTTTTGATTTTTCAGGGTTTTTTTTTCAGTGGGCAACCAGGTGCAGCTGGTGGTAAACGTCGAAGCCCTGTTGGTCAGGGAAAGCCCGGAGCCGCGATGTCTGTGGTGCTGTAGATGCGCTGGGAATGGCTGGTGAGGAGCAGCAAGAGCTTGACTTGCTGGCACTTTTGGTGTGGGAGCAATCGTCCGACGTTCGTGATTTTTCTTTTATTTTTTTCAGCGGGCGCCCAGGTGCAGCTGGTGGTAAACGTCGAAGCCCTGTTTGTCAGGGAAAGCCCAGAGCCCCGATGTCTGTGGTGCTGTAGATGCGCTGGGAATGGGAGGTGAGGAGCAGCAAGAGCTTGAGTTGCTGGCACTTTGGGTGTGGGAGCAATCGTCCGACGTTCGTGATTTTTCGGGGTTTTATTTCAGTGGGTGCCCAGGTGCAGCTGGTGGTAAATGTCGAAGCCCTGTTCGTCAGGGAAAGCCCGGAGCCCCGATGTCTGTGGTGCTGTACATGCGCTGCCAATGGCCGGGGAGGAGCAGCAAAAGCTTGACTGTCTGGCACTTTTGGTGTGGGAGCAATCGTCCGACGTTCGTCATTTTTCAGGGTTTTTTTTCAGTGGGCGCCCAGGTGCAGCTGGTGGTAAACGTCGAAGCCCTGTTGGTCAGGGAAAGCCCGGAGCCCCGATGTCTGTGGTGCTGTAGATGCGCTGGGAATGGCCGGTGTTCAGCAGCTAGAGCTTGACTGTCTGGCACTTCTGGTGTGGGAGCAATCGTCGGACGTTCGTGATTTTTCGGGGTTCTTTTCAGTGGGCGCCCAGGTGCAGCTGGTGGTAAATGTCGAAGCCCTGATGGTCAGGGAAAGCCCGGAGCACCGATATCTGTGGTGCTGTAGATGCACTGCCACTGTCCGGTGAGGAGCAGCAAGAGCTTGACTGGCTGGCACTTTTGGTGTGCGAGCAATCGTCCGACGTTCGTCATTTTTCAGGGGTTTTTTTCAGGGGGCGCCCAGGTTCAGCTAGTGGTAAACGTCGAAGCCCTGTTGGTCAGGGAAAGCTCGGAGCCCCGATGTCTGTGGTGCTGTAGATGCGCTGCCAAAGTCCGGTCAGGAGCAGCAAGAGCTTGACTGGCTGGCACTTTCGGTGTGGGAGCAATCGTCCGACGTTCGTGATTTTTCGGGCTTTTATTTCAGTGGGCGCCCAGGTTCAGCTGGTGGTAAACGTCGAAGCCCTGATGGTCAGGGAAAGCCCGGAGCCCCGGTGTCGGTGGTGCTGTAGATGCGCTGGGAATGGCCGGTGAGGAGCAGCAAGAGCTTGACTGGCTGGCACTTTTGGTGTGGGAGCAATCGTCCGACGTTCGTGATTTTTCATTTATTTTTTTCAGTGGGCGCCCAGGTGCAGCTGGTGGTAAACGTCGAAGCCCTGTTGTTCAGGGAAAGCGGAGAACCCCGATGTCTGTGGTGCTGTAGATGCACTGCCAAAGTCCGGTGAGTAGCAGCAAGAGCTTGAGTTGCTGGCACTTTCGGTGTGGGAGCAATCGTCCGACGTTCGTGATTTTTCGGGGTTTTATTTCAGTGGGGGCCCAGGTTCAGCTGGTGGTAAACGTCGAAGCCCTGTTGGTCAGGGAAAGCGTAGAGCCCCGATGTCTGTGGTGCTGTAGATGCGCTGGGAATGGCCGCTGAGGAGCAGCAAGAGCTTGTGTTGCTGGCACTTTTGGTGTGGGAGCAATTGTCCGACGTTCGTGATTTTTCGGGGTTTTATTTCAGTGGGCGCCCAGGTGCAGCGGGTGGTAAACGTCGAAGCCCTGTTGGTCAGGGAAAGCGTAGAGCCCCGATGTCTGTGGTGCTGTAGATGCGCTGCCAATGGGCGGTGAGTAGCAGCAAGAGCTTGGCTGGCTGGCACTTTTGGTGTGGGAGCAATCGTCCGACGTTCGTGATTTTTCAGGGTTTTTTTTCAGTGGGTAACCAGGTGCAGCTGGTGGTAAACGTCGAAGCCCTGTTCGTCAGGGAAAGTCCAGAGCCCTGATGTCTGTGGTGCTGTAGATGCGCTGGGAATGGCCGGTAAGTAGCAGCAAGAGCTTGACAGGCTGGCATTTAAGGTGTGGCAGGAATCGTCTGACATTTCTGATTTTTGGGGTTTTTTTTTCAGGGGGCACCCAGGTGCAGCTGGTGGTAAATGTCGAAGCCCTGTTGTTCAGGGAAAGCGCAGAACCCCGATGTCTGTGGTGCTGTAGATGCGCTGGGAATGGCCGGTGTTCAGCAGCTAGAGCTTGACTGTCTGGCACTTCTGGTGTGGGAGCAATCGTCCGACGTTCGTGATTTTTCGGGGTTCTTTTCAGTGGGAGCCCAGGTTCAGCGAGTGGTAAACGTCGAAGCCCTGTTGGTCAGGGAAAGCCCGGAGCCCCGATGTCTGTGGTGCTGTAGATGCACTGCCACTCTCCGGTGAGGAGCAGCAAGAGCTTGACTGGCTGGCACTTTTGGTGTGGGAGCAATCGTCCGACGTTCGTGATTTTTCAGGGTTTTACTTTCAGTGGGCGCACAGGTGCAGCTGGTGGTAAATGTCGAAGCCGTGTTGGTCAGGGAAAGCCCGGAGCCCCGATGTCTGTGGTGCTGTAGATGCGCTGGGAATGGGCGGTGAGGAGCAGCAGGAGCTTGAGTTGCTGGCACTTTCTGTGTGGGAGCAATCGTCGGACGTTTGTGATTTTTGGGGATTTTTATTCACTGGGCGCCCAGGTTCAGTAGGTGGTAAACATCGAAGGCCTGTTGGTCAGGGAAAGCCCAGAGCCCCGATGTCTGTGGTGCTGTAGATGCGCTGGGAATGGGCGGTGAGGAGCAGCAAGAGCTTGACAGGCTGGCACTTTCGGTGTGGGAGCAATCGTCCGACGTTTTTGATTTTTCAGGGTTTTTTTTCAGTGGGAGCCCAGGTGCAGCTGGTGGTAAATGTCGAAGCCCTGTTTGTCAGGGAAAGTCCAGAGCCCTGATGTCTGTGGTGCTGTAGATGCGCTGGGAATGGCCGGTGAGTAGCAGCAAGAGCTTGACAGGCTGGCATTTAAGGTGTGGCAGGAATCGTCCGACATTTGTGTTTTTTGGGGTTTTTTTTTTCAGGGGGCACCCAGGTGCAGCTGGTGGTAAATGTCGAAGCCCGGTTCGTCAGGGAAAGCCCGGAGCCCCGATGTCTGTGGTGCTGTAGATGCACTGCCAATAGCCGGTGAGGAGCAGCAAGAGGCTCACATGCTGGCACTTTCGTTGTGGGTGCAATCGTCCGACGTTCGTGATTTTTGCGGTTTTTTTTTCAGTGGGCGCCCAGGTGCAGCTGGTGGTAAACGTCGAAGCCCTGTTCGTCAGGGAAATTCCAGAGCCCTGATGTCTGTGGTGCTATAGATGCGCTGGGAATGTCCGGTGAGTAGCAGCAAGAGCTTGACAGGCTGGCATTTAAGGTGTGGCAGGAATCGTCCGACATTTGTGATTTTTGGAGTTTTTTTTTCAGGCGGCACCCAGGTGCAGCTGGTGGTAAACGTCGAAGCCCTGTTGGTCAGGGAAAGCCCGGAGCCCCGATGTCTGTGGTGCTGTAGATGCGCTGGGAATGGCTGGTGAGGAGCAGCATAGCTTGACAGGCTGGCACTTTCGGTGTGGGAGCAATCGTCCGACGTTCGTGATTTTTCGGGGTTCTTTTCAGTGGGAGCCCAGCTGCAGCGAGTGGTAAACGTCGAAGCCCTGTTGGTCAGGGAAAGCCCGGAGCCCCGATGTCTGTGGTGCTGTAGATGCGCTGCCAATGGCCGGTGAGGAGCAGCAAGAGGCTGACATGCTGGCACTTTCGGTGTGGGAGGAATCGTCCGACGTTCGTGAGTTTTCGGGGTTTTTTTCAGTGGGCGCCCAGGTGCAGCTGGTGGTAAACGTCGAAGCCCTGTTGGTCAGGGAAAGCCCGGAGACCCGATGTCTGTGGTGCTGTAGATGCGCTGCGAATGGGCGGTGAGGAGCAGCAAGAGCTTGAGTTGCTGGCACTTTCGTTGTGGGAGCAATCGTCCGACGTTCGTGATTTTTCGGGGTTTTATTTCAGTGTGCGCCCAGGTGCAGCTGGTGGTAAATGTCGAAGCCCTGTTGGTGAGGGAAAGCCCGGAGCCCCGATGTCTGTGGTGCTGTAGATGTGCTGGGAACGGCCGGTGAGGAGCAGCAAGAGCTTGTGTTGCTGGCACTTTCGGTGTGGGAGCAATCGTCCGACGTTCGTGATTTTTCGTTTATTTTTTTCAGTGGGCGCCCAGGTTCAACTGGTGGTAAACGTCGAAGGCCTGTTGGTCAGGGAAAGCGCAGAGCCCCGATGTCTGTGGTGTTGTAGATGCGCTGCCAATAGCCGGTGAGGAGCAGCAAGAGGCTCACATGCTGGCACTTTCGTTGTGGGTGCAATCGTCCGACGTTCGTGATTTTTGCGGTTTTTTTTTCAGTGGGCGCCCAGGTGCAGCTGGTGGTAAACGTCGAAGCCCTGTTCGTCAGGGAAATTCCAGAGCCCTGATGTCTGTGGTGCTATAGATGCGCTGGGAATGTCCGGTGAGTAGCAGCAAGAGCTTGACAGGCTGGCATTTAAGGTGTGGCAGGAATCGTCCGACATTTGTGATTTTTGGAGTTTTTTTTTCAGGCGGCACCCAGGTGCAGCTGGTGGTAAACGTCGAAGCCCTGTTGGTCAGGGAAAGCCCGGAGCCCCGATGTCTGTGGTGCTGTAGATGCGCTGGGAATGGCCGGTGATGAGCAGCAAGAGCTTGACTGGCTGGCACTTTCGGTGTGGGAGCAATCGTGCGATGTTCGTGATTTTTCGTTTATTTTTTTCAGTGGGCGCCCAGTTGCAGCTGGTGGTAAACGTTGAAGCCCTGTTGGTCAGGGAAAGCCCGGAGCCGGGATGTCTGTGGTGCTGTAGATGCACTGCCACTGTCCGGTGAGGAGCAGCAAGAGCTTGACTGGCTGGCACTTTTGGTGTGGGAGCAATCGTCCGACGTTCGAGATTTTTCGGGGTTTTATTTCAGTGGGCGCCCAGGTGCAGCTGGTGGTAAATGTCGAAGCCCTGTTGGTCAGGGAAAGCCCGGAGCCCCGATGTCTGTGGTGCTGTAGATGCGCCTCCAATGGCCGGTGAGGAGCAGCAAGAGCTTGAGTTGCTGGCACTTTCGGTGTGGGAGCAATCGTCCGACGTTTGTGATTTTTCGTTTATTTTTTTCAGTGGGCGCCCAGGTGCAGCGGGTGGTAAACGTCGAAGCCCTGTTGGTCAGGGAAAGCCCGGAGCCCCGATGTCTGTGGTGCTGTAGATGCGTTCGGAATGGGCGGTGAGGAGCAGCAAGAGCTTGACTGGCTGGCACTTTCAGTGTGGGAGCAATAGTCCGACGTTTGTGATTTTTGGGGGTTTTATTTCAGTGGGCGCCCAGGTTCAGCTGGTGGTAAACGTTGAAGCCCTGTTGGTCAGGGAAAGCTCGGAGCCCCGATGTCTGTGGTGCTGTAGATTCCCTGCCAATGGCCGGTGAGTAGCAGCAAGAGCTTGACAGGCTGGCGCTTTTGGTGTGGGAGCAATCGTCCGATGTTCGTGATTTTTCGTTTATTTTTTTCAGTGGGCGCCCAGGTGCAGCTGGTGGTAAACGTCGAAGCCCAGTTGGTCAGGGAAAGCCCGGAGTCCCGATGTCTGTGGTGCTGTAGATGCGCTGCCAATGGCCGGTGAGGAGCAGCAAGAGCTTGAGTTGCTGGCACTTTCAATGTGGGAACAATCGTCCGACGTTCGTGATTTTTTGGGTTTTTTTTCCAGTGGGCGCCCAGGTGCAGCTGGTGGTAAACGTCGAAGCCCTGTTGGTCAGGGAAAGCCCGGAGCCCCGATGTCTGTGGTGGTGTAGATGCGCTGGGAATGGCCGGTGAGGAGCAGCAAGAGATTGTGTTGCTGGTAATTTCGGTTTGGGTGCAATCGTCCGACGTTCGTGATATTTCGGGGTTTTTTTCAGTGGGAGCCCAGGTGCAGCGAGTGGTAAACGTCGAAGCCCTGTTGGTCAGGGAAAGCCCGGAGCTCCGATGTCTGTGGTGCTGTAGATGAGCTGCCAGTGGCCGGTGAGGAACTGCAAGAGCTTGACTGGCTGGCACTTTCGGTGTGGGATCAATTGTCCGACGTTTTTGATTTTTCAGGGTTTTTTTTCAGTGACCAACTAGGTGCAGCTGGTGGTAAATGTCGAAGGCCTGTTGGTCAGGGAAAGCCCAGAGCCGCGATGTCTGTGGTGCTGTAGATGCACTGGGAATGGCCGGTGAGGAGCAGCAAGAGCTTGAGTTGCTGGCACTTTCAGTGTGGGACGAATCGTCTGACGTTTTTGATTTTTCAGGGTTTTTTTTCAGTGGGTAACCAGGTGCAGCTGGTGGTAAATGTCGAAGCCCTGTTGGTGAGGGAAAGCCCGGAGCCGCGATGTCTGTGGTGCTGTAGATGCACTGCCAATGGCCGGTGAGGAGCAGCAAGAGCTTGTGTTGCTGGCACTTTCGGTGTGGGAGCAATCGTCCGATGTTCGTGATTTTTCGGGGTTTTACTTTCAGTGGGCGCCCAGGTGCAGCTGGTGGTAAACGTCGAAGCCCTGTTGGTCAGGGAAAGCCCGGAGCCCCGATGTCTGTGGTGCTGTAGATGCCCTGCCAATGGGCGGTGAGTAGCAGCAAGAGCTTGAGTTGCTCCCAGTTTCGGTGTGGGAGCAATCGTCCGATATTCATGATTTTTCGTTTATTTTTTTCAGTGGGCGCCCAGGTGCAGCTGGTGGTAAACGTCGAAGCCCTGTTGGTCAGGGAAAGCCCGGAGCCCCGATGTCTGTGGTGCTGTAGATGCACTGCCAAAGTCCGGTGAGTAGCAGCAAGAGCTTGAGTTGCTGGCACTTTCGTTGTGGGAGCAATCGTCCGACGTTCGTGATTTTTCGGGGTTTTATTTCAGTGGGAGCCCAGGTGCAGCTGGTGGTAAATGTCGAAGCCCTGTTGGTCAGGGAAAGCCCGGAGCCCCGATGTCTGTGGTGCTGTAGATGCTCTGCCACACTCCGGTGAGGAGCAGCAAGAGCTTGAGTTGCTGGCACTTTCGTTGTGGGAGCAATCGTCCGACGTTTGTGATTTTTCGGGGTTTTATTTCAGTGGGCGCCCAGGTGCAGCTGGTGGTAAATGTCGAAGCCCTGATGGTCAGGGAAAGCCCGGAGCCGCGATGTCTGTGGTGCTGTAGATGCGCTGCCAATGGCCGGTGAGGAGCAGCAAGAGCTTGACTGGCTGGCACTTTCAATGTGGGAACAATCGTCCGACGTTCGTGATTTTTCGGGTTTTTTTTCCAGTGGGCGCCCAGGTTCAGCTGGTGGTAAACGTCGAAGCCCTGTTCGTCAGGGAAAGCCCGGAGCCCCGATGTCTGTGGTGCTGTAGATGCGCTGGGAATGGGCGGTGAGGAGCAACAAGAGCTTGACTGGCTGGCACTTTCGTTGTGGGAGCAATCGTCCGACGTTCGTGATTTTTCGGGCTTTTATTTCAGTGGGAGCCGAGGTGCAGCTGGTGGTAAATGTCGAAGCCCGGTTGGTCAGGGAAAGCCCGGAGCCCCGATGTCTGTGGTGCTGTAGATGCGCTGGGAATGGGCGGTGAGCAGCAGCAAGAGCTTGACTGGCTGACACTTTGGGTGTGGGCGCAATCGTCGGACGTTCGTGATTTTTCGGGGTTTTATTTCAGTGGGCGCCCAGGTTCAGCTGGTGGTAAACTTCTAAGACCTGTTGGTCAGGGAAAGCCCGGAGCCCCGATGTCTGTGGTGATGTAGATGCGCTGGGAATGGCCGGTGTTCAGCAGCTAGAGCTTGACTGTCTGGCACTTTTGGTGTGGGAGCAATCGTCCGACGTTCGTGATTTTTCGGGGTTCTTTTCAGTGGGAGCCCAGGTTCAGCGAGTGGTAAACGTCGAAGGCCTGTTGGTCAGGGAAAGCCCGGAGCCCCAATGTCTGTGGTGCTGTAGATGCACTGCCACTGTCCGGTGAGGAGCAGCAAGAGCTTGACTGGCTGGCACTTTCGGTGTGGGAGCAATCGTCCGACGTTCGTCATTTTTCAGGGTTTTTTTTCAGTGGGCGCCCAGGTGCAGCTGGTGGTAAATGTCGAAGGCCTGTTGGTCAGGGAAAGCCCGGAGCCACGATGTCTGTGGTGCTGTAGATGCGCTGCCAATGGCCGGTGAGGAGCAGCAAGAGCTTGGCTGGCTGGCACTTTCGTTGTGGGAGCAATCGTCCAACGTTCGTGATTTTTCGGGGTTTTACTTTCAGTGGGCGCACAGGTGCAGCTGGTGGTAAATGTCGAAGCCATGTTGGTCAGGGAAAGCCCGGAGCCCCGATGTCTGTGGTGCTGTAGATGCGTTGGGAATGGCCGGTGAGGAGCAGCAAGAGCATGACAGGCTGGCATTTAAGGTGTGGCAGGAATCGTCCGACGTTCGTGATTTTTGGGGTTTTTTTTTCAGGGGGCACCCAGGTGTAGCTGGTGGTAAATGTCGAAGCCCGGTTGGTCAGGGAAACCCCGGAGCCCCGATGTCTGTGGTTCTGTAGATGCGCTGGGAATGGCTGGTGAGGAGCAGCATAGCTTGACAGGCTGGCACTTTCGGTGTGGGAGCAATCGTCCGACGTTCGTGATTTTTCGGGGTTCTTTTCAGTGGGAGCCCAGCTGCAGCGAGTGGTAAACGTCGAAGCCCTGTTGGTCAGGGAAAGCCCGGAGCCCCGATGTCTGTGGTGCTGTAGATGCGCTGGGAATGGCCGGTGAGGAGCAGCAAGAGCTTGACAGGCTGGCACTTTCGGTGTGGGAGCAATCGTCCGATGTTCGTGATTTTTCGTTTATTTTTTTCAGTGGGCGCCCAGGTTCAACTGGTGGTAAACGTCGAAGCCCTGTTGGTCAGGGAAAGCTCAGAGCCCCGATGTCTGTGGTGCTGTAGATGCGCTGGGAATGGCCGGTGAGGAGCAGCAAGAGCTTGTGTTGCTGGCACTTTCGGTGTGGGAGCAATCGTCCGATGTTCGTGATTTTTCGGGGTTTTCCTTTCAGTGGGCGCCCAGGTTCAGCTGGTGGTAAACATCGAAGCCCTGTTGGTCACGGAAAGCCCGGAGCCCCGATATCTGTGATGCTGTAGATGCACTGCCAATGGTCGGTGAGGAGCAGCAAGAGGCTGACATGCTGGCACTTTCGGTGTGGGAGCAATCGTCCGACGTTCGTGATTTTTGGGGTTTTATTTCAGTGGGCGCCCAGGTTCAGCTGGTGGTAAACGTCGAAGCCCTGTTCGTCAGGGAAAGCCCGGAGCCCCAATGTCTGTGGTGCTGTAGATGCGCTGGGAATGGGCGGTGAGGAGCAGCAAGAGCTTGACTGGCTGGCACTTTCGTTGTGGGAGCAATCGTCCGACGTTCGTGATTTTTCGGGCTTTTATTTCAGTGGGAGCCGAGGTGCAGCTGGTGGTAAATGTCGAAGCCCTGATGGTCAGGGAAAGCCCGGAGCCCCGATGTCTGTGGTGCTGTAGATGCACTGCCAAAGTCCGGTGAGCAGCAGCAAGAGCTTGACTGGCTGACACTTTGGGTGTGGGCGCAATCGTCGGACGTTCGAGATTTTTCGGGGTTTTATTTCAGTGGGCGCCCAGGTTCAGCTGGTGGTAAACTTCTAAGACCTGTTGGTCAGGGAAAGCCCGGAGCCCGATGTCTGTGGTGATGTAGATGCGCTGGGAATGGCCGGTGTTCAGCAGCTAGAGCTTGACTGTCTGGCACTTTTGGTGTGGGAGCAATCGTCCGACGTTCGTGATTTTTCGGGGTTCTTTTCAGTGGGAGCCCAGGTTCAGCGAGTGGTAAACGTCGAAGGCCTGTTGGTCAGGGAAAGCCCGGAGCCCCAATGTCTGTGGTGCTGTAGATGCACTGCCACTGTCCGGTGAGGAGCAGCAAGAGCTTGACTGGCTGGCACTTTCGGTGTGGGAGCAATCGTCCGACGTTCGTCATTTTTCAGGGTTTTTTTTCAGTGGGCGCCCAGGTGCAGCTGGTAGTAAATGTCGAAGGCCTGTTGGTCAGGGAAAGCCCGGAGCCACGATGTCTGTGGTGCTGTAGATGCGCTGCCAATGGCCGGTGAGGAGCAGCAAGAGCTTGGCTGGCTGGCACTTTCGTTGTGGGAGCAATCGTCCAACGTTCGTGATTTTTCGGGGTTTTACTTTCAGTGGGCGCACAGGTGCAGCTGGTGGTAAATGTCGAAGCCATGTTGGTCAGGGAAAGCCCACAGCCCCGATGTCTGTGGTGCTGTAGATGCGTTGGGAATGGCCGGTGAGGAGCAGCAAGAGCATGACAGGCTGGCATTTAAGGTGTGGCAGGAATCGTCCGACGTTCGTGATTTTTGGGGTTTTTTTTTCAGGGGGCACCCAGGTGCAGCTGGTGGTAAATGTCGAAGCCCGGTTGGTCAGGGAAACCCTGGAGCCCCGATGTCTGTGGTGCTGTAGATGCGCTGGGAATGGCTGGTGAGGAGCAGCATAGCTTGACAGGCTGGCACTTTCGGTGTGGGAGCAATCGTCCGACGTTCGTGATTTTTCGGGGTTCTTTTCAGTGGGAGCCCAGCTGCAGCGAGTGGTAAACGTCGAAGCCCTGTTGGTCAGGGAAAGCTCGGAGCCCCGATGTCTGTGGTGCTGTAGATGCGCTGGGAATGGCCGGTGAGGAGCAGCAAGAGCTTGACAGGCTGGCACTTTCGGTGTGGGAGCAATCGTCCGATGTTCGTGATTTTTCGTTTATTTTTTTCAGTGGGCGCCCAGGTTCAACTGGTGGTAAACGTCGAAGCCCTGTTGGTCAGGGAAAGCTCAGAGCCCCGATGTCTGTGGTGCTGTAGATGCGCTGGGAATGGCCGGTGAGGAGCAGCAAGAGCTTGTGTTGCTGGCACTTTCGGTGTGGGAGCAATCGTCCGATGTTCGTGATTTTTCGGGGTTTTACTTTCAATGGGCGCCCAGGTTCAGCTGGTGGTAAACGTCGAAGCCCTGTTGGTCACGGAAAGCCCGGAGCCCCGATATCTGTGATGCTGTAGATGCGCTGGGAATGGGCGGTGAGGAGCAGCAAGAGCTTGACTGTCTGGCACTTTCGGTGTGGGAGCAATCGTCCGATGTTCGTGATTTTTAGTTTATTTTTTTCAGTGGGCGCCCAGGTTCAGCTGGTGGTAAACGTCGAAGCCCTGTTGGTCAGGGAAAGCGCAGAACCCCAATGTATGTGGTGCTGTAGATGCACTGCCAAAGTCTGGTGAGTAGCAGCAAGAGCTTGAGTTGCTGGCACTTTCGTTCTGGGAGCAATCGTCCGACGTTCGTGATTTTTCGGAGTTTTATTTCAGTGGGCGCCCAGGTGCAGCTGGTGGTAAATGTCGAAGCCCTGTTGGTCAGGGAAAGCCCGGAGCCCCGATGTCTGTGGTGCTGTAGATGCGCTGCCAATGGTCGGTGAGGAGCAGCAAGAGGCTGACATGCTGGCACTTTCGGTGTGGGAGCAATCGTCCGACGTTCGTGATTTTTGGGGTTTTTTTCAGTGGGCGCCCAGGTGCAGCTGGTGGTAAACGTTGAAGCCCTGTTCGTCAGGGAAAGCCCAGAGCCCCGATGTCTGTGGTGCTGTAGATGCACTGGGAGTGGCCGGGGAGGAGCAGCAAGAGCTTGACTGGCTGGCACTTTCGTTGTGGGAGCAATTGTCTGACGTTCGTGATTTTTCGGGGTTTTATTTCAGTGGGCGCCCAGGTGCAGCTGGTGGTAAACGTCGAAGCCCTGTTGGTCAGGGAAAGCTCGGAGCCCCGATGTCTGTGGTGCTGTAGATGCCCTGCCAATGGGCGGTGAGTAGCAGCAAGAGCTTGAGTTGCTGGCACTTTCGGTGTGGGAGCAATCGTCCGATGTTCGTGATTTTTCGTTTATTTTTTTCAGTGGGCGCCCAGGTGCAGCTGGTGGTAAACGTCGAAGCCCTGTTGGTCAGGGAAAGCCCGGAGCCCCGATGTCTGTGGTGCTGTAGATGCGCTGCCAAAGTCCGGTGAGGAGCAGCAAGAGCTTGAGTTGCTGGCACTTTCGGTGTGGGAGCAATCGTCCGATGTTCGTGATTTTTCGTTTATTTTTTTCAGTGGGCGCCCAGGTGCAGCTGGTGGTAAATGTCGAAGCCCTGTTGGTCAGGGAATGCCCGGAGCCCCGATGTCTGTGGTGCTGTAGATGCGCTGCCAAAGTCCGGTGAGGAGCAGCAAGAGCTTGAGTTGCTGGCACTTTCGGTGTGGGAGCAATCGTCTGACGTTCGTGATTTTTCGGGTTTTTTTTCCAGTGGGCGCCCAGGTGCAGCTGGTGGTAAACGTCGAAGCCCTGTTTGTCAGGGAAAGCCCGGAGCCCCGATGTCTGTGGTGCTGTAGATGCGCTGGGAATGGCCGGTGAGGAACAGCAGGAGCTTGTGTTGCTGGCAGTTTCGGTGTGGGTGCAATCGTCCGACGTTCGTGATTTTTCGGGGTTCTTTTCAGTGGGAGCCCAGGTGCAGCGAGTGGTAAACGTCGAAGCCCTGTTGGTCAGGGAAAGCCTGGAGCCCCGATGTCTGTGGTGCTGTAGATGCGCTGGGAATGGCCGGTGAGGAGCAGCAAGAGCTTGACTGGCTGGCACTTTTGGTGTGGGAGCAATTGTCCGATGTTCGTGATTTTTCTTTTATTTTTTTCAGTGGGCGCCCAGGTTCAGCTGGTGGTAAACGTCGAAGCCCTGTTGGTCAGGGAACGCGCAGAACCCCGATGTCTGTGGTGCTGTAGGTGCGCTGGGAATGGCCGGTGAGGAGCAGCAAGAGCTTGACAGGCTGGCATTTAAGGTGTGGCAGGAATCGTCCGACGTTCGTGATTTTTGGGGTTTTTTTTTCAGGGGGCACCCAGGTGCAGCTGGTGGTAAATGTCGAAGCCCTGTTGGTCAGGGAAAGCCCGGAGCCCCGATGTCTGTGGTGCTGTAGATGCACTGCCAAAGTCCGGTGAGGAGCAGCAAGAGCTTGACAGGCTGGCACTTTCGGTGTGGGAGCAATCGTCCGACGTTCGTGATTTTTCGGGGTTCTTTTCAGTGGGAGCCCAGCTGCAGCGAGTGGTAAACGTCGAAGGCCTGTTGGTCAGGGAAAGCCCGGAGCCCCGATGTCTGTGGTGCTGTAGATGCGCTGGGAATGGGCGGTGAGGAGCAGCAAGAGCTTGACAGGCTGGCACTTTCGGTGTGGGAGCAATCGTCCGACGTTTTTGATTTTTCAGGGTTTTTTTTCAGTGGGAGCCCAGGTGCAGCTGGTGGTAAATGTCGAAGCCCTGTTCGTCAGGGAAAGTCCAGAGCCCTGATGTCTGTGGTGCTGTAGATGCGCTGGGAATGGCCGGTGAGTAGCAGCAAGAGCTTGACAGGCTGGCATTTAAGGTGTGGCAGGAATCGTCCGACATTTGTGTTTTTTGGGGTTTTTTTTTCAGGGGGCACCCAGGTGCAGCTGGTGGTAAATGTCGAAGCCCGGTTCGTCAGGGAAAGCCCGGAGCCCCGATGTCTGTGGTACTGTAGATGCGCTGCCAATGGGCGATGAGGAGCAGCAAGAGCTTGACTTGCTAGCACTTTCGGTGTGGGAGCAATCGTCCGACGTTCGTGATTTTTCGTTTATTTTTTTCAGTGGGCGCCCAGGTTCAACTGGTGGTAAACGTCGAAGGCCTGTTGGTCAGGGAAAGCGCAGAGCCCCGATGTCTGTGGTGTTGTAGATGCGCTGCCAATAGCCGGTGAGGAGCAGCAAGAGGCTCACATGCTGGCACTTTCGTTGTGGGTGCAATCGTCCGACGTTCGTGATTTTTGCGGTTTTTTTTTCAGTGGGCGCCCAGGTGCAGCTGGTGGTAAACGTCGAAGCCCTGTTCGTCAGGGAAATTCCAGAGCCCTGATGTCTGTGGTGCTATAGATGCGCTGGGAATGTACGGTGAGTAGCAGCAAGAGCTTGACAGGCTGGCATTTAAGGTGTGGCAGGAATCGTCCGACATTTGTGTTTTTTGGGGTTTTTTTTTCAGGGGGCACCCAGGTGCAGCTGGTGGTAAATGTCGAAGCCCGGTTCGTCAGGGAAAGCCCGGAGCCCCGATGTCTGTGGTGCTGTAGATGCGCTGGGAATGGCCGGTGATGAGCAGCAAGAGCTTGACTGGCTGGCACTTTCGGTGTGGGAGCAATCGTGCGATGTTCGTGATTTTTCGTTTATTTTTTTCAGTGGGCGCCCAGTTGCAGCTGGTGGTAAACGTTGAAGCCCTGTTGGTCAGGGAAAGCCCGGAGCCGGGATGTCTGTGGTGCTGTAGATGCACTGCCACTGTCCGGTGAGGAGCAGCAAGAGCTTGACTGGCTGGCACTTTTGGTGTGGGAGCAATCGTGCGATGTTCGTGATTTTTCGTTTATTTTTTTCAGTGGGCGCCCAGTTGCAGCTGGTGGTAAACGTTGAAGCCCTGTTGGTCAGGGAAAGCCCGGAGCCGGGATGTCTGTGGTGCTGTAGATGCACTGCCACTGTCCGGTGAGGAGCAGCAAGAGCTTGAGTTGCTGGCACTTTCGGTGTGGGAGCAATCGTCCGACGTTCGTGATTTTTCGGGGTTTTTTTTCAGTGGGCGCCCAGGTGCAGCTGGTGGTAAACGTCGAAGCCCAGTTGGTCAGGGAAAGCCCGGAGCCCCGATGTCTGTGGTGTTGTAGATGCGCTGGGAATGGGAGGTGAGTAGCAGCAAGAGCTTGAGTTGCTGGCACTTTCAGTGTGGGAGCAATCGTCCGACGTTCGTGATATTTCGGGGTTTTATTTCAGTGGGCGCCCAGGTGCAGCTGGTGGTAAACGTTGAAGCCCTGTTGGTCAGGGAAAGCTCGGAGCCCCGATGTCTGTGGTGCTGTAGATTCCCTGCCAATGGCCGGTGAGTAGCAGCAAGAGCTTGACTGGCTGGCACTTTTGGTGTGGGAGCAATCGTCCGACGTTTTTGATTTTTCAGGGTTTTTTTTCAGTGGGAGCCCAGGTGCAGCTGGTGGTAAATGTCGAAGCCCTGTTCGTCAGGGAAAGTCCAGAGCCCTGATGTCTGTGGTGCTGTAGATGCGCTGGGAATGGCCGGTGAGTAGCAGCAAGAGCTTGACAGGCTGGCATTTAAGGTGTGGCAGGAATCGTCCGACATTTGTGTTTTTTGGGGTTTTTTTTTCAGGGGGCACCCAGGTGCAGCTGGTGTAAATGTCGAAGCCCGGTTCGTCAGGGAAAGCCCGGAGCCCCGATGTCTGTGGTACTGTAGATGCGCTGCCAATGGGCGATGAGGAGCAGCAAGAGCTTGACTTGCTAGCACTTTCGGTGTGGGAGCAATCGTCCGACGTTCGTGATTTTTCGTTTATTTTTTTCAGTGGGCGCCCAGGTTCAACTGGTGGTAAACGTCGAAGGCCTGTTGGTCAGGGAAAGCGCAGAGCCCCGATGTCTGTGGTGTTGTAGATGCGCTGCCAATAGCCGGTGAGGAGCAGCAAGAGGCTCACATGCTGGCACTTTCGTTGTGGGTGCAATCGTCCGACGTTCGTGATTTTTGCGGTTTTTTTTTCAGTGGGCGCCCAGGTGCAGCTGGTGGTAAACGTCGAAGCCCTGTTCGTCAGGGAAATTCCAGAGCCCTGATGTCTGTGGTGCTATAGATGCGCTGGGAATGTACGGTGAGTAGCAGCAAGAGCTTGACAGGCTGGCATTTAAGGTGTGGCAGGAATCGTCCGACATTTGTGTTTTTTGGGGTTTTTTTTTCAGGGGGCACCCAGGTGCAGCTGGTGGTAAATGTCGAAGCCCGGTTCGTCAGGGAAAGCCCGGAGCCCCGATGTCTGTGGTGCTGTAGATGCGCTGGGAATGGCCGGTGATGAGCAGCAAGAGCTTGACTGGCTGGCACTTTCGGTGTGGGAGCAATCGTGCGATGTTCGTGATTTTTCGTTTATTTTTTTCAGTGGGCGCCCAGTTGCAGCTGGTGGTAAACGTTGAAGCCCTGTTGGTCAGGGAAAGCCCGGAGCCGGGATGTCTGTGGTGCTGTAGATGCACTGCCACTGTCCGGTGAGGAGCAGCAAGAGCTTGACTGGCTGGCACTTTTGGTGTGGGAGCAATCGTGCGATGTTCGTGATTTTTCGTTTATTTTTTTCAGTGGGCGCCCAGTTGCAGCTGGTGGTAAACGTTGAAGCCCTGTTGGTCAGGGAAAGCCCGGAGCCGGGATGTCTGTGGTGCTGTAGATGCACTGCCACTGTCCGGTGAGGAGCAGCAAGAGCTTGAGTTGCTGGCACTTTCGGTGTGGGAGCAATCGTCCGACGTTCGTGATTTTTCGGGGTTTTTTTTCAGTGGGCGCCCAGGTGCAGCTGGTGGTAAACGTCGAAGCCCAGTTGGTCAGGGAAAGCCCGGAGCCCCGATGTCTGTGGTGTTGTAGATGCGCTGGGAATGGGAGGTGAGTAGCAGCAAGAGCTTGAGTTGCTGGCACTTTCAGTGTGGGAGCAATCGTCCGACGTTCGTGATATTTCGGGGTTTTATTTCAGTGGGCGCCCAGGTGCAGCTGGTGGTAAACGTTGAAGCCCTGTTGGTCAGGGAAAGCTCGGAGCCCCGATGTCTGTGGTGCTGTAGATTCCCTGCCAATGGCCGGTGAGTAGCAGCAAGAGCTTGACTGGCTGGCACTTTTGGTGTGGGAGCAATCGTCCGATGTTCGTGATTTTTCGTTTATTTTTTTCAGTGGGCGCCCAGGTGCAGCTGGTGGTAAACGTCGAAGCCCAGTTGGTCAGGGAAAGCCCGGAGTCCCGATGTCTGTGGTGCTGTAGATGCGCTGCCAATGGCCGGTGAGGAGCAGCAAGAGCTTGAGTTGCTGGCACTTTCAATGTGGGAACAATCGTCCGACGTTCGTGATTTTTTGGGTTTTTTTTCCAGTGGGCGCCCAGGTTCAGCTGGTGGTAAACGTCGAAGCCCTGTTGGTCAGGGAAAGCCCGGAGCCCCGATGTCTGTGGTGGTGTAGATGCGCTGGGAATGGCCGGTGAGGAGCAGCAAGAGATTGTGTTGCTGGCAATTTCGGTTTGGGTGCAATCGTCCGACGTTCGTGATATTTCGGGGTTTTTTTCAGTGGGAGCCCAGGTGCAGCGAGTGGTAAACGTCGAAGCCCTGTTGGTCAGGGAAAGCCCGGAGCTCCGATGTCTGTGGTGCTGTAGATGAGCTGCCAGTGGCCGGTGAGGAACTGCAAGAGCTTGACTGGCTGGCACTTTCGGTGTGGGATCAATTGTCCGACGTTTTTGATTTTTCAGGGTTTTTTTTCAGTGACCAACTAGGTGCAGCTGGTGGTAAATGTCGAAGGCCTGTTGGTCAGGGAAAGCCCAGAGCCGCGATGTCTGTGGTGCTGTAGATGCACTGGGAATGGCCGGTGAGGAGCAGCAAGAGCTTGAGTTGCTGGCACTTTCAGTGTGGGACGAATCGTCTGACGTTTTTGATTTTTCAGGGTTTTTTTTCAGTGGGTAACCAGGTGCAGCTGGTGGTAAATGTCGAAGCCCTGTTGGTGAGGGAAAGCCCGGAGCCGCGATGTCTGTGGTGCTGTAGATGCACTGCCAATGGCCGGTGAGGAGCAGCAAGAGCTTGTGTTGCTGGCACTTTCGGTGTGGGAGCAATCGTCCGATGTTCGTGATTTTTCGGGGTTTTACTTTCAGTGGGCGCCCAGGTGCAGCTGGTGGTAAACGTCGAAGCCCTGTTGGTCAGGGAAAGCCCGGAGCCCCGATGTCTGTGGTGCTGTAGATGCCCTGCCAATGGGCGGTGAGTAGCAGCAAGAGCTTGAGTTGCTCCCAGTTTCGGTGTGGGAGCAATCGTCCGATATTCATGATTTTTCGTTTATTTTTTTCAGTGGGCGCCCAGGTGCAGCTGGTGGTAAACGTCGAAGCCCTGTTGGTCAGGGAAAGCCCGGAGCCCCGATGTCTGTGGTGCTGTAGATGCACTGCCAAAGTCCGGTGAGTAGCAGCAAGAGCTTGAGTTGCTGGCACTTTCGTTGTGGGAGCAATCGTCCGACGTTCGTTATTTTTCGGGGTTTTATTTCAGTGGGAGCCCAGGTGCAGCTGGTGGTAAATGTCGAAGCCCTGTTGGTCAGGGAAAGCCCGGAGCCCCGATGTCTGTGGTGCTGTAGATGCTCTGCCACTCTCCGGTGAGGAGCAGCAAGAGCTTGAGTTGCTGGCACTTTCGTTGTGGGAGCAATCGTCCGACGTTTGTGATTTTTCGGGGTTTTATTTCAGTGGGCGCCCAGGTGCAGCTGGTGGTAAATGTCGAAGCCCTGATGGTCAGGGAAAGCCCGGAGCCGCGATGTCTGTGGTGCTGTAGATGCGCTGCCAATGGCCGGTGAGGAGCAGCAAGAGCTTGACTGGCTGGCACTTTCAATGTGGGAACAATCGTCCGACGTTCGTGATTTTTCGGTTTTTTTTTCCAGTGGGCGCCCAGGTTCAGCTGGTGGTAAACGTCGAAGCCCTGTTCGTCAGGGAAAGCCCGGAGCCCCAATGTCTGTGGTGCTGTAGATGCGCTGGGAATGGGCGGTGAGGAGCAGCAAGAGCTTGACTGGCTGGCACTTTCGTTGTGGGAGCAATCGTCCGACGTTCGTGATTTTTCGGGCTTTTATTTCAGTGGGAGCCGAGGTGCAGCTGGTGGTAAATGTCGAAGCCCTGATGGTCAGGGAAAGCCCGGAGCCCCGATGTCTGTGGTGCTGTAGATGCACTGCCAAAGTCCGGTGAGCAGCAGCAAGAGCTTGACTGGCTGACACTTTGGGTGTGGGCGCAATCGTCGGACGTTCGTGATTTTTCGGGGTTTTATTTCAGTGGGCGCCCAGGTTCAGCTGGTGGTAAACTTCTAAGACCTGTTGGTCAGGGAAAGCCCGGAGCCCCGATGTCTGTGGTGATGTAGATGCGCTAGGAATGGCCGGTCTTCAGCAGCTAGAGCTTGACTGTCTGGCACTTTTGGTGTGGGAGCAATCGTCCGACGTTCGTGATTTTTCGGGGTTCTTTTCAGTGGGAGCCCAGGTTCAGCGAGTGGTAAACGTCGAAGGCCTGTTGGTCAGGGAAAGCCCGGAGCCCCAATGTCTGTGGTGCTGTAGATGCACTGCCACTGTCCGGTGAGGAGCAGCAAGAGCTTGACTGGCTGGCACTTTCGGTGTGGGAGCAATCGTCCGACGTTCGTCATTTTTCAGGGTTTTTTTTCAGTGGGCGCCCAGGTGCAGCTGGTAGTAAATGTCGAAGGCCTGTTGGTCAGGGAAAGCCCGGAGCCACGATGTCTGTGGTGCTGTAGATGCGCTGCCAATGGCCGGTGAGGAGCAGCAAGAGCTTGGCTGGCTGGCACTTTCGTTGTGGGAGCAATCGTCCAACATTCGTGATTTTTCGAGGTTTTACTTTCAGTGGGCGCACAGGTGCAGCTGGTGGTAAATGTCGAAGCCATGTTGGTCAGGGAAAGCCCACAGCCCCGATGTCTGTGGTGCTGTAGATGCGTTGGGAATGGCCGGTGAGGAGCAGCAAGAGCATGACAGGCTGGCATTTAAGGTGTGGCAGGAATCGTCCGACGTTCGTGATTTTTGGGGTTTTTTTTTCAGGGGGCACCCAGGTGCAGCTGGTGGTAAATGTCGAAGCCCGGTTGGTCAGGGAAACCCTGGAGCCCCGATGTCTGTGGTGCTGTAGATGCGCTGGGAATGGCTGGTGAGGAGCAGCATAGCTTGACAGGCTGGCACTTTCGGTGTGGGAGCAATCGTCCGACGTTCGTGATTTTTCGGGGTTCTTTTCAGTGGGAGCCCAGCTGCAGCGAGTGGTAAACGTCGAAGCCCTGTTGGTCAGGGAAAGCCCGGAGCCCCGATGTCTGTGGTGCTGTAGATGCGCTGGGAATGGCCGGTGAGGAGCAGCAAGAGCTTGACAGGCTGGCACTTTCGGTGTGGGAGCAATCGTCCGATGTTCGTGATTTTTCGTTTATTTTTTTCAGTGGGCGCCCAGGTTCAACTGGTGGTAAACGTCGAAGCCCTGTTGGTCAGGGAAAGCTCAGAGCCCCGATGTCTGTGGTGCTGTAGATGCGCTGGGAATGGCCGGTGAGGAGCAGCAAGAGCTTGTGTTGCTGGCACTTTCGGTGTGGGAGCAATCGTCCGATGTTCGTGATTTTTCGGGGTTTTACTTTCAATGGGCGCCCAGGTTCAGCTGGTGGTAAACGTCGAAGCCCTGTTGGTCACGGAAAGCCCGGAGCCCCGATATCTGTGATGCTGTAGATGCGCTGGGAATGGGCGGTGAGGAGCAGCAAGAGCTTGACTGTCTGGCACTTTCGGTGTGGGAGCAATCGTCCGATGTTCGTGATTTTTAGTTTATTTTTTTCAGTGGGCGCCCAGGTTCAGCTGGTGGTAAACGTCGAAGCCCTGTTGGTCAGGGAAAGCGCAGAACCCCAATGTATGTGGTGCTGTAGATGCACTGCCAAAGTCTGGTGAGTAGCAGCAAGAGCTTGAGTTGCTGGCACTTTCGTTCTGGGAGCAATCGTCCGACGTTCGTGATTTTTCGGAGTTTTATTTCAGTGGGCGCCCAGGTGCAGCTGGTGGTAAATGTCGAAGCCGTGTTGGTCAGGGAAAGCCCGGAGCCCCGATGTCTGTGGTGCTGTAGATGCGCAGGGAATGGCCGGTGAGGAGCAGCAAGAGCTTGACTGGCTGGCACTTTTGGTGTGGGAGCAATTGTCCGATGTTCGTGATTTTTCTTTTATTTTTTTCAGTGGGCGCCCAGGTTCAGCTGGTGGTAAACGTCGAAGCCCTGTTGGTCAGGGAACGCGCAGAACCCCGATGTCTGTGGTGCTGTAGATGCGCTGCCAATGGCCGGTGAGGAGCAGCAAGAGCTTGACTGGCTGGCACTTTCAGTGTGGGAGCAATAGTCCGACGTTTGTGATTTTTCGGGGTTTTTTTCAGTGGGCACCCAGGTGCAGGTGATGGTAAATGTCGAAGCCCTCTTGGTCAGGGAAAGCGTAGAACCCCGATGTCTGTGGTGCTGTAGATGCACTGCTAAAGTCCGGTGAGTAGCAGCAAGAGCTTGACTGGCTGGCACTTTCGGTGTGGGAGGAATCGTCCGACGTTCGTGATTTTTCAGGGTTTTATTTCAGTGGGCGCCCAGGTGCAGCTGGTGGTAAACATCGAAGCCCTGTTGGTCAGGGAAAGCTCGTAGCCCCGATATTTGTGGTGCTGTAGATGCGCTGCCAATGGCCGGTGAGGAGCAGCAAGAGCTTGACTGTCTGGCACTTTCGGTGTGGGAGCAATCGTCCGACGTTCGTGATTTTTGGAGGTTTTATTTCAGTGGGCGCCCAGGTTCAGCTGGTGGTAAACGTTGAAGCCCAGTTGGTCAGGGTAAGCCCGGAGCCCCGATGTCTGTGGTGCTGTAGATGCGCTGGGAATGGCCGGTGAGGAGCAGCAAGAGCTTGTGTTGCTGGCACTTTCGGTGTGGGTGCAATCGTCCGACGTTCGTGATATTTCGGGGTTCTTTTCAGTGGGAGCCTATGTGCAGCGAGTGGTAAACGTCGAAGCCCTGTTGGTCAGGGAAAGCCCGGAGCTCCGATGTCTGTAGTGCTGTACATGAGCTGCCAGTGGCCGGTGAGGAACTGCAAGAGCTTGACTGGGTGGCACTTTGGGTGTGGGATCAATTTTCCGACGTTTTCGATTTTTCAGGGTTTTTTTTCAGTGGCCAACTAGGTGCAGCTGGTGGTAAATGTCGAAGGCCTGTTGGTCAGGGAAAGCCCAGAGCCGCGATGTCTGTGGTGCTGTAGATGCGCTGCCAATGGCCGGTGAGGAGCAGCAAGAGCTTGACTGGCTGGCACTTTCAGTGTGGGAGCAATAGTCCGACGTTTGTGATTTTTCGCGGTTTTTTTCAGTGGGCACCCAGGTGCAGCTGGTGGTAAACGTCGAAGCCCTGTTGTTCAGGGAAAGCGCAGAACCCCGATGTCTGTGGTGCTGTAGATGCGCTGCCAAAGTCCGGTGTGTAGCAGCAAGAGCTTGAGTTGCTGGCACTTTCGGTGTGGGAGGAATCGTCCGACGTTCGTGATTTTTCGGGGTTTTATTTCAGTTGGCGCCCAGTTGCAGCTGGTGGTAAACGTCGAAGCCCTGTTGGTCAGGGAAAGCCCGGAGCCCCGATGTCTGTGGTGCTGTAGATGCGCTGGGAATGGCCGGTGAGAAGCAGCAAGAACTTGTGTTGCTGGCACTTTCGGTGTGTGAGCAATCGACCGATGTTCGTGATTTTTTGGGGGTTCTTTTCAGTGGGCGCCCAGGTGCAGCTGGTGGTAAACGTCGAAGCCCTGTTCGTCAAGGAAAGTCCAGAGCCCCGATGTCAGTGGTGCTGTAGATGCGCTGGCAATGGCTGGTGAGGAGTAGCTACAGCTTGACAGGCTGGCACTTTCGGTGTTGGAGCAATCGTCCGACGTTCGTGATTTTTCGGGGTTTTATTTCAGTTGGCGCCCAGTTGCAGCTGGTGGTAAACGTCGAAGCCCTGTTGGTCAGGGAAAGCCCGGAGCCCCGATGTCTGTGGTGCTGTAGATGCGCTGCCAATGGCCGGTGAGGAGCAGCAAGAGGCTGACATGCTGGCACTTTCGGTGTGGGAGGAATCGTCCGACGTTCGTGAGTTTTCGGGGTTTTTTTCAGTGGGCGCCCAGGTGCAGCTGGTGGTAAACGTCGAAGCCCTGTTGGTCAGGGAAAGCCCGGAGCCCCGATGTCTGTGGTGCTGTAGATGCGCTGCCAATGGGCGGTGAGTAGCAGCAAGAGCTTGAGTTCCTGGCACTTTCGTTGTGGGAGCAATCGTCCGACGTTCGTGATTTTTCGGGGTTTTATTTCAGTGTGCGCCCAGGTGCAGCTGGTGGTAAATGTCGAAGCCCTGTTGGTCAGGGAAAGCCCGGAGCCCCGATGTCTGTGGTGCTGTAGATGCGCTGGGAATGGGCGGTGAGGAGCAGCAAGAGCTTGACTGGCTGGCACTTTCGTTGTGGGATCAATCGTCTGATCTTCGTGATTTTTCGTTTACTTTTTTCAGTGGGCGCCCAGGTTCAGCTGGTGGTAAACGTCGAAGCCCTGTTGGTCAGGGAAAGCCCGGAGCCCCGATGTCTGTGGTGCTGTAGATGTGCTGGGAACGGCCGGTGAGGAGCAGCAAGAGCTTGTGTTGCTGGCACTTTCGGTGTGGGAGCAATCGTCCGATGTTCGTGATTTTTCGGGGGTTCTTTTCAGTGGGAGCCCAGGTGCAGCTGGTGGTAAATGTCGAAGCTTGGTTCGTCATGGAAAGCCCGGAGCTCCGATGTCTGTGGTGCTGTAGATGCGCTGCCAATGGGCGGTGAGGAGCAGCAAGAGCTTGACTGGCTGGCACTTTCGGTGTGGGAGCAATCGTCCGACGTTTGTGATTTTTCGGTGTTCTTTTCAGTGGGAGCCCAGGTGCAGCGGGTGGTAAACGTCGAAGCCCTGTTGGTCAGGGAAAGCCCGGAGCCCCGATGTCTGTGGTGCTGTAGATGCGCTGCCAATGGGCGGTGAGGAGCAGCAAGAGCTTGACAGGCTGGCATTTAAGGTGTGGCAGGAATCGTCCGACATTTGTGATTTTTGGGGTTTTTTTTTCAGGGGGCACCCAGGTGCAGCTGGTGGTAAATGTCGAAGCCCTGTTGGTCAGGGAAAGCCCGGAGCCCCGATGTCTGTGGTGCTGTAGATGCGCTGCCCATGGACCGTGAGTAGCAGCAAGAGCTTGACTGACTGGGACTTTTGGTGTGGGAGCAATCGTCCGACGTTCGTGATTTTTCGTGGTTTTAATTTCAGTGGGCGCCCAGGTGCAGCTGGTGGTAAATGTCGAAGCCCTGTTGGTCAGGGAAAGCCCGGAGCCCCGATGTCTGTGGTGCTTTAGATGCGCTGCCAATGGCCGGTGAGGAGCAGCAAGAGCTTGACAGGCTGGCATTTAAGGTGTGGCAGAAATCGTCCGATATTTGTGATTTTTGGGGTTTTTTTTTTCAGGGGGCACCCAGGTGCAGCTGGTGGTAAATGTCGAAGCCCGGTTGGTCAGGGAAAGCCCGGAGCCGTGATGTCTGTGGTGCTGTAGATGCGCTGCCCATGGCCGGTGAGGAGCAGCAAGAGCTTGACTGGCTGGCACTTTCGGTGTGGGAGCAATCGTGCGATGTTCGTGATTTTTCGTTTAATTTTTTCAGTGGGCGCCCAGGTGCAGCTGGTGGTAAACGTTGAAGCCCTGTTGTTCAGGGAAAGCGCAGAACCCCGATGTCTGTGGTGCTGTAGATGCACTGCCAAAGTCCGGTGAGTAGCAGTAAGAGCTTGAGTTGCTGGCACTTTCGGTGTGGGAGCAATCGTCCGACGTTTGTGATTTTTCGGGGTTTTTTTCAGCGGGCGCCCAGGTGCAGCTGGTGGTAAACGTTGAAGCCCTGTTGTTCAGGGAAAGCGCAGGACCCCGATGTCTGTGGTGCTGTAGATGCACTGCCAAAGTCCGGTCAGGAGCAGCAAGAGCTTGAGTTCCTGGCACTTTCGGTGTGGGAGCAATCGTCCGACGTTTGTGATTTTTCGGGGTTTTTTTCAGCGGGCTCCGAGGTGCAGCTGGTGGTAAACGTCGAAGCCCTGTTGGTCAGGGAAAGCCCGGAGCCCCGATGTCTGTGGTGCTGTAGATGCGCTGCCAATGGCCGGTGAGGAGCAGCAAGAGCTTGACTGGCTGGCACTTCAGGTGTGGGAGCAATCGTCCGACGTTTGTGATTTTTCGTTTATTTATTTCAGTGGGCGCCCAGGTGCAGCTGGTGGTAAATGTCGAAGCCCTGTTCGTCAGGGAAAGCCCGGAGCCGGGATGTCTGTGGTGCTGTAGATTCACTGCCCATGGCCGGTGAGGAGCAGCAAGAGCTTGACTGGCTGGCACTTTTGGTGTGGGAGCAATCGTCCGACGTTTTTGATTTTTCAGGGTTTTTTTTCAGTGGGTAACCAGGTGCAGCTGGTGGTAAATGTCGAAGCCCTGTTGGTCAGGGAAAGCCCAGAGCCGTGATGTCTGTGGTGCTGTAGATGCGGTGCCAATGGCCGGTGAGGAGCAGCAAGAGCTTGACTGACTGGGACTTTCGGTGTGGGAGCAATCGTCCGACGTTTGTGATATTTGGGGATTTTTTTTCCAGTGGGCGCCCAAGTTCAGCTGGTAGTAAACTTCTAAGCCCTGTTGGTCAGGGAAAGCCCGGATCCCCGATGTCTGTGGTGCTGTAGATGCGCTGGGAATGGCCGGTGAGGAGCAGCAAGAGCTTGACTGGCTGGCACTTTCGTTGTGGGAGCAATCGTCCGACGTTCGTGATTCTTCGGGGTTTTAATTTCAGTGGGCGCCCAGGTTCAGCTGGTGGTAAACTTCTAAGCCCTGTTGGTCAGGGAAAGCCCGGAGCCCCGATGTCTGTGGTGCTGTAGATGCGCTGCCAATGGCCGGTGAGGAGCAGCAAGAGCTTGTGTTGCTGGCACTTTTGGTGTGGGAGCAATCGTCGGACGTTCGTGATTTTTGGGGATTTTTATTCACTGGGCGCCCAGGTTCAGCTGGTGGTAAACGTCTAAGCCCTGTTGGTCAGGGAAAGCCCGGAGCCCCGATGTCTGTGGTGCTGTAGATGCGCTGGGAACGGCCGGTGAGGAGCAGCAAGAGCTTGTGTTGCTGGCACTTTCGGTGTGGGAGCAATCGACCGATGTTCATGATTTTTCGGGGGTTCTTTTCAGTGGGAGCCCAGGTGCAGCTGGTGGTAAACGTCGAAGCCCTGTTCGTCAGGGAAAGCCCGGAGCCCCGATGTCTGTGGTGCTGTAGATGCGTTGGGAATGGGCGGTGAGGGGCAGCCAGAGCTTGACAGGCTGGCATTTAAGGTGTGGCAGGAATCGTCCGACATTTGTGATTTTTCGGGGTTTTTTTTCAGTGGGCGCCCAGGTGCAGCTGGTGGTAAATGTCGAAGCCCTGTTCGTCAGGGAAAGCCCAGAGCCCCGATGTCTGTGGTGCTGTAGATGCGCTGGGAATGGCCGGTGAGGAGCAGCAAGAGCTTGACTGGCTGGCACTTTCGGTGTGGGAGCAATCGTCCGACGTTTTTGATTTTTCAGGGTTTTTTTTCAGTGGGCAACCAGGTGCAGCTGGTGGTAAACGTCGAAGCCCTGTTGGTCAGGGAAATCCCGGAGCCCCGATGTCTGTGGTGCTGTAGATGCGCTGCCAATAGCCGGTGAGGAGCAGCAAGAGGCTGACATGCTGGCACTTTCGATGTGGGTGCAATCGTCTGACGTTCGTGATTTTTGGGGTTTTTTTTTCACTGGGCGCCCAGGTGCAGCTGGTGGTAAATGTCGAAGCCCGGTTGGTCAGGGAAAGCCCGGAGCCCCGATGTCTGTGGTGCTGTAGATGCGCTGGGAATGGCCGGTGAGGAGCAGCAAGAGCTTGACTGGCTGGCACTTTCAGTGTGGGAGCAATAGTCCGACGTTTGTGATTTTTGGGGGTTTTATTTCAGTGGGCGCCCAGGTGCAGCTGGTGGTAAACGTCGAAGCCCAGTTGGTCAGGGAAAGCCCGGAGCCCCGATGTCTGTGGTGCTGTAGATGCGCTGGGAATGGGAGGTGAGGAGCAGCAAGAGCTTGAGTTGCTGGCACTTTCAGTGTGGGAGCAATCGTCCGACGTTCGTGATTTTTCAGGGTTTTATTTCAGTGGGCGCCCAGGTGCAGCTGGTGGTAAACGTCGAAGCCCTGTTGGTCAGGGAAAGCTCGGAGCCCCGATGTCTGTGGTGCTGTAGATGCGCTGGGAATGGGCGGTGAGGAGCAGCAAGAGCTTGAGTTGCTGGCACTTTCAGTGTGGGAATAATCGTCCGATGTTCGTGATTTTTAGTTTATTTTTTTCAGTGGGCGCCCAGGTTCAGCTGGTGGTAAATGTCGAAGCCCTGTTGGTCAGGGAAAGCGCAGAAACCCAATGTCTGTGGTGCTGTAGATGCACTGCCAAAGTCTGGTGAGTAGCAGCAAGAGCTTGACTGGCTGGCACTTTCGTTGTGGGAGCAATCGTCTGACGTTCGTGATTTTTCGGAGTTTTATTTCAGTGGGCGCCCAGGTTCAGCTGGTGGTAAACGTTGAAGCCCTGTTGGTCAGGGAAAGCTCGGAGCCCTGATGTCTGTGGTGCTGTAGATGCACTGCCAAAGTCCGGTGAGTAGCAGCAAGAGCTTGAGTTGCTGGCACTTTCGTTGTGGGAGCAATCGTCCGACGTTCGTGATTTTTCGGGGTTTTATTTCAGTGGGCGCCCAGGTGCAGCTAGTGGTAAACGTCGAAGCCCTGTTGGTCAGGGAAAGCCCGGAGCCCCGATGTCTGTGGTGCTGTAGATGCGCTGCCAAAGTCTGGTGAGTAGCAGAAAGAGCTTGAGTTGCTGGCACTTTCGTTGTGGGAGCAATCGTCTGACGTTCGTGATTTTTCGGAGATTTATTTCAGTGGGCGCCCAGGTGCAGCTGGTGGTAAACGTTGAAGCCCTGTTGGTCAGGGAAAGCTCGGAGCCCCGATGTCTGTGGTGCTGTAGATGCCCTGCCAATGGGCGGTGAGTAGCAGCAAGAGCTTGAGTTGCTGGCAGTTTCGGTGTGGGAGCAATCGTCCGATATTCATGATTTTTCGTTTATTTTTTTCAGTGGGCGCCCAGGTGCAGCTGGTGGTAAACGTCGAAGCCCTGTTCGTCAGGGAAAGCCCGGAGCCGCGATGTCTGTGGTGCTGTAGATGCACTGCCAGTGGCCGGTGAGGAACTGCAAGAGCTTGACTGGCTGGCACTTTCGGTGTGGGATCAATTGTCCGACGTTTTTGATTTTTCAGGGTTTTTTTTCAGTGGCCAACTAGGTGCAGCTGGTGGTTAATGTCGAAGGCCTGTTGGTCAGGGAAAGCCCAGAGCCGCGATGTCTGTGGTGCTGTAGATGCGCTGCCAATGGCCGGTGAGGAGCAGGAAGAGCTTGAGTTGCTGGCACTTTCAGTGTGGGAGCAATCGTCTGACGTTTTTGATTTTTCAGGGTTTTTTTTCAGTGGGTAACCAGGTGCAGCTGGTGGTAAATGTCGAAGCCCTGTTGGTGAGGGAAAGCCCGGAGCCGCGATGTCTGTGGTGCTGTAGATGCGCTGGGAATGGCCGGTGAGGAGCAGCAAGAGCTTGACTGGCTGGGACTTTCGGTGTGGGAGCAATCGTCCGACGTTTGTGATTTTTCGGGGTTTTTTTTCAGTGGGCGCCCAGGTTCAGCTGGTAGTAAACGTCGAAGCCCTGTTGGTCAGGGAAAGCCCAGAGCCCCGATGTCTGTGGTGCTGTAGATGCGCTGGGAATGGGCGGTGAGGAGCAGCAAGAGCTTGTGTTGCTGGCACTTTCGGTGTGGGAGCAATCGTCCGATGTTCGTGATTTTTCGGGGTTTTACTTTCAGTGGGCGCCCAGGTTCAGCTGGTGGTAAACGTCGAAGCCCTGTTGGTCACGGAAAGCCCGGAGCCCCGATATCTATGATGCTGTAGATGAGCTGCCAATGGCCGGTGAGGAGCAGCAAGAGCTTGACTGTCTGGCACTTTCGGTGTGGGAGCAATCGTCCGATGTTCGTGATTTTTAGTTTATTTTTTTCAGTGGGCGGCCAGGTTCAGCTGGTGGTAAACGTCGAAGCCCTGTTGGTCAGGGAAAGCCCGGAGCCCCGATGTCTGTGGTGCTGTAGATGCACTGCCAAAGTCTGGTGAGTAGCAGCAAGAGCTTGAGTTGCTGGCACTTTCGTTGTGGGAGCAATCGTCTGACGTTCGTGATTTTTCGGAGTTTTATTTCAGTGTGCGCCCAGGTGCAGCTGGTGGTAAACGTTGAAGCCCAGTTGGTCAGGGAAAGCTCGGAGCCCCGATGTCTGTGGTGCTGTAGATGCCCTGCCAATGGGCAGTGAGTAGCAGCAAGAGCTTGAGTTGCTGGCAGTTTCGGTGTGGGAGCAATCGTCCGATATTCATGATTTTTCGTTTATTTTTTTCAGTGGGCGCCCAGGTGCAGCTGGTGGTAAACGTCGAACGCTGTTCGTCAGGGAAAGCCTGGAGCCCCGATGTCTGTGGTGCTGTAGATGCACTGCCAAAGTCCGGTGAGTAGCAGCAAGAGCTTGAGTTGCTGGCAGTTTCGTTGTGGGAGCAATCGTCCGACGTTCGTGATTTTTCGGGGTTTTATTTCAGTGGGCGCCCAGGTGCAGCTGGTGGTAAATGTCGAAGCCCTGATGGTCAGGGAAAGCCCGGAGCCCCGATGTCTGTGGTGCTGTAGATGTGCTGCCAATGGCCGGTGAGGAGCAGCAAGAGCTTGAGTTGCTGGCACTTTCGTTGTGGGAGCAATCGTCCGACGTTCGTGATTTTTCGGGTTTTTTGTCCAGTGGGCGCCCAGGTTCAGCTGGTGGTAAACGTCGAAGCCCTGTTGGTCAGGGAAAGCCCGGAGCCCCGATGTCTGTGGTGCTGTAGATGTGCTGCCAATCGCCGCTGAGGAGCAGCAAGAGCTTGACTGGCTGGCACTTTGGGTGTGGGAGCAATCGTCGGACGTTCGTGATTTTTCGGGGTTTTATTTCAGTGGGCGCCCAGGTTCAGCTGGTGGTAATCGTCAAAGCCCAGTTGGTCAGGGAAAGCCCGGAGCCCCGATGTCTGTGGTGCTGTAGATGCGCTGGGAATGGCCGGTGTTCAGCAGCTAGAGCTTGACTGTCTGGCACTTTTGGTGTGGGAGCAATCGTCCGACGTTCGTCATTTTTCGGGGTTCTTTTCAGTGGGAGCCCAGGTGCAGCTGGTGGTAAACGTCGAAGGCCTGTTGGTCAGGGAAAGCCCAGAGCCCCGATGTCTGTGGTGCTGTAGATGCGCTGGGAATGGCCGGTGAGGAGCAGCAAGAGCTTGAGTTGCTGGCACTTTCGGTGTGGGAGGAATCGTCCGACGTTCGTGATTTTTCGGGGTTTTATTTCACTGGGCTCCCAGGTTCAGCTGGTGGTAAACGTCGAAGCCCTGTTGGTCAGGGAAAGCCCGGAGCCCCGATGTCTGTGGTGCTGTAGATGCGCTGCCAATGGCCGGTGAGGAGCAGCAAGAGGTTGACTGGCTGGCACTTTTGGTGTGGGAGCAATCGTCCGACGTTCGTGATTTTTCGGGGTTCTTTTCAGTGGGAGCCCAGGTTCAGCGAGTGGTAAACGTCGAAGGCCTGTTGGTCAGGGAAAGCCCGGAGCCCCGATGTCTGTGGTGCTGTAGATGCGCTGGGAATGGCCGGTGAGGAGCAGCAAGAGCTTGACTGGCTGGCACTTTCGGTGTGGGAGCAAACGTGCGATGTTCGTGATTTTTCGTTTATTTTTTTCAGTGGGCGCCCAGGTTCAGCTGGTGGTAAACGTTGAAGCCCTGTTGTTCAGGGAAAGCGCAGAACCCCGATGTCTGTGGTGCTGTAGATGCACTGCCAAAGTCCGGTGAGTAGCAGCAAGAGCTTGAGTTGCTGGCACTTTCGGTGAGGGAGGAATCGTCCGACGTTCGTGATTTTTCGGGGTTTTATTTCAGTGGGCGCCCAGGTTCAGCTGGTGGTAAACTTCTAAGCCCTGTTGGTCAGGGAAAGCCCGGAGCCCCGATGTCTGTGGTGCTGTAGATCCGCTGGGAATGGCCGGTGTTCAGCAGCTAGAGCTTGACTGTCTGGCACTTTTGGTGTGGGAGCAATCGTCCGACGTTCGTGATTTTTCGGGGTTCTTTTCAGTGGGAGCCGAGGTGCAGCTGGTGGTAAATGTCGAAGCCCTGATGGTCAGGGAAAGCCCGGAGCCCCGATGTCTGTGGTGCTGTAGATGCGCTGGGAATGGCCGGTGTTCAGCAGCTAGAGCTTGACTGGCTGGCACTTTCGGTGTGGGAGCAATCGTCCGACGTTCGTGATTTTTCAGGGTTTTACTTTCAGTGGGCGCACAGGTGCAGCTGGTGGTAAACGTCGAAGCCCTGTTGGTCAGGGAAAGCCCACAGCCCCGATGTCTGTGGTGCTGTAGATGCGCTGGGAATGGGCGGTGAGGAGCAGCAAGAGCTTGAGTTGCTGGCACTTTCAGAGTAGGAGCAATCGTCGGACGTTTGTGATTTTTGGGGATTTTTATTCACTGGGCGCCCAGGTTCAGCTGGTGGTAAACGTCGAAGCCCTGTTGGTCAGGGAAAGCCCGGAGCCCCGATGTCTGTGGTGCTGTAGATGCGCTGCCAATAGCCGGTGAGGAGCAGCAAGAGCTTGAGTTGCCCACACTTTCAGTGTGGGAGCAATCGTCCGACGTTTTTGATTTTTCAGGGTTTTTTTTCAGTGGGTAACCAGGTGCAGCTGGTGGTAAATGTCGAAGCCCTGTTGGTCAGGGAAAGCCCGGAGCCCCGATGTCTGTGGTGCTGTAGATCCGCTGGGAATGGCCGGTGAGGAGCAGCAAGAGCTTCATTGGCTGGCACTTTTGCTGTGGGAGCAATCGTCCGACGTTCGTGATTTTTCTTTAATTTTTTTCAGTGGGCGCCCAGGTTCAGCGGGTGGTAAACGTCGAAGCCCTGTTGGTCAGGGAAAGCCCGGAGCCGCGATGTCTGTGGTGCTGTAGATGCGCTGCCAAAGTCCGGTGAGTAGCAGCAGGACCTTGAGTTGCTGGCACTTTCGTTGTGGGAGCAATCGTCCGACGTTCGTGATTTTTCGGAGTTTTATTTCAGTGGGCGCCCAGGTGCAGCTGGTGGTAAATGTCGAAGCCCTGTTGGTCAGGGAAAGCCCGGAGCCCCGATGTCTGTGGTGCTGTAGATGCGCTGCCAATGGCCGGTGAGGAGCAGCAAGAGCTTGACTGTCTGGCACTTTCGGTGTGGGTGCAATCGTCCGACGTTCGTGATTTTTGGGGTTTTTTTCAGTGGGCGCCCAGGTGCAGCTGGTGGTAAACGTTGAAGCCCTGTTGGTCAGGGAAAGCTCGGAGCCCCGATGTCTGTGGTGCTGTAGATGCACTGGGAGTGTCCGGGGAGGAGCAGCAAGAGCTTGACTGGCTGGCACTTTCGTTGTGGGAGCAATCGTCCGACGTTTGTGATTTTTCGGGGTTTTATTTCAGTGGGCGCCCAGGTGCAGCTGGTGGTAAACGTTGAAGCCCTGTTGGTCAGGGAAAGCTCGGAGCCCCGATGTCTGTGGTGCTGTAGATGCCCTGCCAATGGGCGGTGAGTAGCAGCAAGAGCTTGAGTTGCTGGCACTTTCGGTGTGGGAGCAATCGTCCGATGTTCATGATTTTTCGTTTATTTTTTTCAGTGGGCGCCCAGGTGCAGCTGGTGGTAAACGTCGAAGCCCTGTTCGTCAGGGAAAGCCCGGAGCCCCGATGTCTGTGGTGCTGTAGATGCGCTGGGAATGGGCGGTGAGGAGCAGCAAGAGCTTGAGTTGCTGGCACTTTCGGTGTGGGAGCAATCGTCCGACGTTCGTGATTTTTCGGGGTTTTATTTCAGTGGGGGCCCAGGTTCAGCTGGTGGTAAATGTCGAAGCCCTGATGGTCAGGGAAAGCCCGGAGCCGCGATGTCTGTGGTGCTGTAGATGCGCTGCCAATGGCCGGTGAGGAGCAGCAAGAGCTTGACTGGCTGGCACTTTCAATGTGGGAACATTCGTCCGACGTTCGTGATTTTTCGGGTTTTTTTTCCAGTGGGCGCCCAGGTTCAGCTGGTGGTAAACGTCGAAGCCCTGTTCGTCAGGGAAAGCCCGGAGCCCCGATGTCTGTGGTGCTGTAGATGCGCTGGGAATGGCCGGTGAGGAGCAGCAAGAGCTTGAGTTGCTGGCACTTTCGTTGTGGGAGCAATCGTCCGACGTTCGTGATTTTTCGGGGTTTTATTTCAGTGGGGGCCCAGGTTCAGCTGGTGGTAAATGTCGAAGCCCTGATGGTCAGGGAAAGCCCAAAGCCGCGATGTCTGTGGTGCTGTAGATGCGCTGGGAATGGCCGGTGAGGAGCAGCAAGAGCTTGTGTTGCTGGCACTTTCGGTGTGGGAGCAATCGTCCGACGTTCGTGATTTTTCGGGGTTCTTTTCAGTGGGAGCCCAGGTGCAGCGAGTGGTAAACGTCGAAGCCCTGTTGGTCAGGGAAAGCCCGGAGCTCCGATGTCTGTGGTGCTGTAGATGCGCTGCCAATGGCCGGTGAGGAGCAGCAAGACCTTGACAGGCTGGCACTTTCGTTGTGGGAGCAATCGTCCGACGTTCGTGATTTTTCGGGGTTTTATTTCAGTGGGCTCCCAGGTGCAGCTGGTGGTAAATGTCGAAGCCCTGTTGGTCAGGGAAAGCCCGGAGCCGCGATGTCTGTGGTGCTGTAGATGCGCTGCCAATGGCCGGTGAGGAGCAGCAAGAGCTTGACTGGCTGGCACTTTCGGTGTGGGAGCAATCGTCCGACGTTTGTGATTTTTCGTTTATTTTTTTCAGTGGGCGCCCAGGTGCAGCGGGTGGTAAACGTTGAAGCCCAGTTGGTCAGGGAAAGCTCGGAGCCCCGATGTCTGTGGTGCTGTAGATGCCCTGCCAATGGGCAGTGAGTAGCAGCAAGAGCTTGAGTTGCTGGCAGTTTCGGTGTGGGAGCAATCGTCCGATATTCATGATTTTTCGTTTATTTTTTTCAGTGGGCACCCAGGTGCAGCTGGTGGTAAACGTCGAACGCTGTTCGTCAGGGAAAGCCTGGAGCCCCGATGTCTGTGGTGCTGTAGATGCACTGCCAAAGTCCGGTGAGTAGCAGCAAGAGCTTGAGTTCCTGGCAGTTTCGTTGTGGGAGCAATCGTCCGACGTTCGTGATTTTTCGGGGTTTTATTTCAGTGGGAGCCCAGGTGCAGCTGGTGGTAAATGTCGAAGCCCTGATGGTCAGGGAAAGCCTGGAGCCCCGATGTCTGTGGTGCTGTAGATGTGCTGCCAATGGCCGGTGAGGAGCAGCAAGAGCTTGAGTTGCTGGCACTTTCGTTGTGGGAGCAATCGTCCGACGTTCGTGATTTTTCGGGTTTTTTTTCCAGTGGGCGCCCAGGTTCAGCTGGTGGTAAACGTCGAAGCCGTGTTGGTCAGGGAAAGCCCGGAGCCCCGATGTCTGTGGTGCTGTAGATGTGCTGCCAATCGCCGCTGAGGAGCAGCAAGAGCTTGACTGGCTGGCACTTTGGGTGTGGGAGCAATCGTCGGACGTTCGTGATTTTTCGGGGTTTTATTTCAGTGGGCGCCCAGGTTCAGCTGGTGGTAATCGTCGAAGCCCAGTTGGTCAGGGAAAGCCCGGAGCCCCGATGTCTGTGGTGCTGTAGATGCGCTGGGAATGGCCGGTGTTCAGCAGCTAGAGCTTGACTGTCTGGCACTTTTGGTGTGGGAGCAATCGTCCGACGTTCGTGATTTTTCGGGGTTCTTTTCAGTGGGAGCCCAGGTGCAGCTGGTGGTAAATGTCGAAGGCCTGTTGGTCAGGGAAAGCCCAGAGCCCCGATGTCTGTGGTGCTGTAGATGCGCTGGGAATGGCCGGTGAGGAGCAGCAAGAGCTTGAGTTGCTGGCACTTTCGGTGTGGGAGGAATCGTCCGACGTTCGTGATTTTTCGGGGTTTTATTTCACTGGGCTCCCAGGTTCAGCTGGTGGTAAACGTCGAAGCCCTGTTGGTCAGGGAAAGCCCGGAGCCCCGATGTCTGTGGTGCTGTAGATGCGCTGCCAATTGCCGGTGAGGAGCAGCAAGAGGTTGACTGGCTGGCACTTTTGGTGTGGGAGCAATCGTCCGACGTTCGTGATTTTTCGGGGTTCTTTTCAGTGGGAGTCCAGGTTCAGCGAGTGGTAAACGTCGAAGGCCTGTTGGTCAGGGAAAGCCCGGAGCTCCGATGTCTGTGGTGCTGTAGATGCGCTGGGAATGGGCGGTGAGGAGCAGCAAGAGCTTGACTGGCTGGCACTTTCGGTGTGGGAGCAAACGTGCGATGTTCGTGATTTTTCGTTTATTTTTTTCAGTGGGCGCCCAGGTTCAGCTGGTGGTAAACGTTGAAGCCCTGTTGTTCAGGGAAAGCGCAGAACCCCGATGTCTGTGGTGCTGTAGATGCACTGCCAAAGTCCGGTGAGTAGCAGCAAGAGCTTGAGTTGCTGGCACTTTCGGTGAGGGAGGAATCGTCCGACGTTCGTGATTTTTCGGGGTTTTATTTCAGTGGGCGCCCAGGTTCAGCTGGTGGTAAACTTCTAAGCCCTGTTGGTCAGGGAAAGTCCGGAGCCCCGATGTCTGTGGTGCTGTAGATGCGCTGGGAATGGCCGGTGTTCAGCAGCTAGAGCTTGACTGTCTGGCACTTTTGGTGTGGGAGCAATCGTCCGACGTTCGTGATTTTTCGGGGTTCTTTTCAGTGGGAGCCGAGGTGCAGCTGGTGGTAAATGTCGAAGCCCTGATGGTCAGGGAAAGCCCGGAGCCCCGATGTCTGTGGTGCTGTAGATGCGCTGGGAATGGCCGGTGAGGAGCAGCAAGAGCTTGAGTTGCTGGCACTTTCAGTGTAGGAGCAATCGTCGGACGTTTGTGATTTTTGGGGATTTTTATTCACTGGGCGCCCAGGTTCAGCTGGTGGTAAACGTCGAAGCCCTGTTGGTCAGGGAAAGCCCGGAGCCCCGATGTCTGTGGTGCTGTAGATGCGCTGGGAATGGGCGGTGAGGAGCAGCAAGAGCTTGACTGGCTGGCACTTTTGCTGTGGGAGCAATCGTCCGACGTTCGTGATTCTTCGGGGTTTTACTTTCAGTGGGCGCCCAGGTTCAGCTGGTGGTAAACGTCGAAGCCCTGTTGGTCAGGGAAAGCCCGGAGCCCCGATGTCTGTGGTGCTGTAGATGCGCTGCCAATAGCCGGTGAGGAGCAGCAAGAGCTTGAGTTGCCCACACTTTCAGTGTGGGAGCAATCGTCCGACGTTTTTGATTTTTCAGGGTTTTTTTTCAGTGGGTAACCAGGTGCAGCTGGTGGTAAACGTCGAAGCCCTGTTGGTCAGGGAAAGCCCGGAGCCGCGATGTCTGTGGTGCTGTAGATGCGCTGCCAAAGTCCGGTGAGTAGCAGCAGGACCTTGAGTTGCTGGCACTTTCGTTGTGGGAGCAATCGTCCGACGTTCGTGATTTTTCGGAGTTTTATTTCAGTGGGCGCCCAGGTGCAGCTGGTGGTAAATGTCGAAGCCCTGTTGGTCAGGGAAAGCCCGGAGCCCCGATGTCTGTGGTGCTGTAGATGTGCTGCCAATGGCCGGTGAGGAGCAGCAAGAGCTTGACTGTCTGGCACTTTCGGTGTGGGTGCAATCGTCCGACGTTCGTGATTTTTGGGGTTTTTTTCAGTGGGCGCCCAGGTGCAGCTGGTGGTAAACGTTGAAGCCCTGTTGGTCAGGGAAAGCTCGGAGCCCCGATGTCTGTGGTGCTGTAGATGCACTGGGAGTGTCCGGGGAGGATCAGGAAGAGCTTGACTGGCTGGCACTTTCGTTGTGGGAGCAATCGTCCGACGTTTGTGATTTTTCGGGGTTTTATTTCAGTGGGCACCCAGGTGCAGCTGGTGGTAAACGTTGAAGCCCTGTTGGTCAGGGAAAGCTCGGAGCCCCGATGTCTGTGGTGCTGTAGATGCCCTGCCAATGGGCGGTGAGTAGCAGCAAGAGCTTGAGTTGCTGGCACTTTCGGTGTGGGAGCAATCGTCCGATGTTCATGATTTTTCGTTTATTTTTTTCAGTGGGCGCCCAGGTGCAGCTGGTGGTAAACGTCGAAGCCCTGTTCGTCAGGGAAAGCCCGGAGCCCCGATGTCTGTGGTGCTGTAGATGCGCTGGGAATGGGCGGTGAGGAGCAGCAAGAGCTTGTGTTGCTGGCACTTTCGGTGTGGGAGCAATCGTCCGACGTTCGTGATTTTTCGGGGTTCTTTTCAGTGGGAGCCCAGGTGCAGCGAGTGGTAAACGTCGAAGCCCTGTTGGTCAGGGAAAGCCCGGAGCTCCGATGTCTGTGGTGCTGTAGATGCGCTGCCAATGGCCGGTGAGGAGCAGCAAGACCTTGACAGGCTGGCACTTTTGGTGTGGGAGCAATCGTCCGACGTTCGTGATTTTTCGGGGTTTTATTTCAGTGGGCTCCCAGGTGCAGCTGGTGGTAAATGTCGAAGCCCTGTTGGTCAGGGAAAGCCCGGAGCCCCGATGTCTGTAGTGCTGTAGATGCGCTGCCAATGGCCGGTGAGGAGCAGCAAGAGGTTGACTGGCTGGCACTTTTGGTGTGGGAGCAATCGTCCGACGTTCGTGATTTTTCGGGGTTCTTTTCAGTGGGAGCCCAGGTTCAGCGAGTGGTAAACGTCGAAGCCCTGTTGGTCAGGGAAAGCCCGGAGCCCCGATGTCTGTGGTGCTGTAGATGCGCTGGGAATGGGCGGTGAGGAGCAGCAAGAGCTTGACTGGCTGGCACTTTCGGTGTGGGAGCAATTGTCCGATGTTCGTGATTTTTCGTTTATTTTTTTCAGTGGGCGCCCAGGTTCAGCTGGTGGTAAACGTTGAAGCCCTGTTGTTCAGGGAAAGCGCAGAACCCCGATGTCTGTGGTGCTGTAGATGCGCTGGGAATGGCCGGTGTTCAGCAGCTAGAGCTTGACTGTCTGGCACTTTTGGTGTGGGAGCAATCGTCCGACGTTCGTGATTTTTCGGGGTTCTTTTCAGTGGGAGCCGAGGTGCAGCTGGTGGTAAATGTCGAAGCCCTGATGGTCAGGGAAAGCCCGGAGCCCCGATGTCTGTGGTGCTGTAGATGCGCTGGGAATGGCCGGTGAGGAGCAGCAAGAGCTTGAGTTGCTGGCACTTTCAGTGTAGGAGCAATCGTCGGACGTTTGTGATTTTTGGGGATTTTTATTCACTGGGCGCCCAGGTTCAGCTGGTGGTAAACGTCGAAGCCCTGTTGGTCAGGGAAAGCCCGGAGCCCCGATGTCTGTGGTGCTGTAGATGCGCTGGGAATGGGCGGTGAGGAGCAGCAAGAGCTTGTGTTGCTGGCACTTTCGGTGTGGGAGCAATCATCCGACGTTCGTGATTTTTCGGGGTTCTTTTCAGTGGGAGCCCAGGTGCAGCGAGTGGTAAACGTCGAAGCCCTGTTGGTCAGGGAAAGCCCGGAGCCCCGATGTCTGTGGTGCTGTAGATGCGCTGCCAATGGCCGGTGAGGAGCAGCAAGAGCTTGACTGGCTGGCACTTTCGGTGTGGGAGCAATCGTCCGATGTTTGTGATTTTTCGTTTATTTTTTTCAGTGGGCGCCCAGGTGCAGCGGGTGGTAAACGTCGAAGCCCTGTTGGTCAGGGAAAGCCCGGAGCCGCGATGTCTGTGGTGCTGTAGATGAGCTGGGAATGGCCGGTGAGTAGCAGCAAGAGCTTGACAGGCTGGCATTTAAGGTGTGGCAGGAATCGTCCGACATTTGTGATTTTTCAGGATTTTTTTTCAGTGGGTAACCAGGTGCAGCTGGTGGTACATGTCCAAGCCCCGTTCGTCAGGGAAAGCCCAGAGCCGCGATGTCTGTGGTGCTGTAGATGCGCTGGGAATGGGCGGTGAGGAGCAGCAAGAGCTTGAGTTGCTGGCACTTTTGGTGTGGGAGCAATCGTCCGACGTTTTTGATTTTTCAGGGTTTTTTTTCAGTGGGTAACCAGGTGCAGCTGGTGGTAAATGTCGAAGCCCTGTTGGTCAGGGAAAGCCCAGAGACCCGATGTCTGTGGTGCTGTAGATGCGCTGGGAATGGCCGGTGAGGAGCAGCAAGAGCTTGACTGGCTGGCACTTCCGGTGTGGGAGCAATCGTGCGATGTTCGTGATTTTTCGGGGTTTTTTTCAGTGGGCGCCCAGGTGCAGCTGGTGGTAAACGTCGAAGCCCTGTTGGTCAGGGAAAGCCCGGAGCCCCGATGTCTGTGGTGCTGTAGATGCGCTGGGAATGGCCGGTGAGGAACAGCAAGAGCTTGAGTTGCTGGCACTTTCGGTGTGGGAGCAATCGTCCGACGTTCGTGATTTTTCGGGGTTTTATTTCAGTGGGCGCCCAGGTTCAGCTGGTGGTAAATGTCGAAGCCCTGTTGGTCAGGGAAATCCCGGAGCCCCGATGTCTGTGGTGCTGTAGATGCGCTGCCAATGGCCGGTGAGGAGCAGCAAGAGCTTGACTGGCTGGCACTTTCGGTGTGGGAGCAATCGTCCGATGTTCGTGATTTTTAGTTTATTTTTTTCAGTGGGCGCCCAGGTTCAGCTGGTGGTAAACGTCGAAGCCCTGTTGGTCAGGGAAAGCCCGGAGCCGCGATGTCTGTGGTGCTGTAGATGCGCTGCCAATGGCCGGTGAGGAGCAGCAAGAGGTTGACTGTCTGGCACTTTTGGTGTGGGAGCAATAGTCCGATGTTTGTGATTATTCGGGGTGTTTTTTCAGTGGGAGCCCAGGTGCAGCTGGTGGTAAACGTCGAAGCCCTGTTGGTCAGGGAAAGCCCGGAGCCCCGATGTCTGTGGTGCTGTAGATGCGCTGCCAAAGTCCGGTGAGGAGCAGCAAGAGCTTGACTGGCTGGCACTTTTGGTGTGGGAGCAATCGTCCGACGTTCGTGATTTTTGGGGGTTTTATTTCAGTGGGCGCCCAGGTTCAGCTGGTTGTAAACGTCGAAGCCCAGTTGGTCAGGGAAAGCCCGGAGCCCCGATGTCTGTGGTGCTGTAGATGCGCTGGGAATGGCCGGTGAGTAGCAGCAAGAGCTTCAGTTGCTGGCACTTTCAGTGTGGGAGCAATCGTCCGACGTTCGTGATTTTTCGGGGTTTTATTTCAGTGGGCGCCCAGGTGCAGCTGGTGGTAAATGTCGAAGGCCTGTTGGTCAGGGAAATCCCGGAGCCCCGATGTCTGTGGTGCTGTAGATGCGCTGCCAGTGGCCGGTGAGGAGCAGCAAGAGCTTGAGTTGCTGGCACTTTCGGTGTGGGAGCAATCGTCCGACGTTTTTGATTTTTCAGGGTTTTTTTTCAGTGGGTAACCAGGTGCAGCTGGTGGTAAATGTCGAAGGCCTGTTGGTCAGGGAAAGCCCGGAGCCCCGATGTCTGTGGTGCTGTAGATGCGCTGGGAATGGCCGGTGAGGAGCAGCAAGAGCTTGTGTTGCTGGCACATTCGGTGTGGGAACAATCGTCCGACGTTCGTGATTTTTCGGGGTTTTTTTTCAGTGGGCGCCCAGGTGCAGCTGGTGGTAAACGTCGAAGCCCTGTTGGTCAGGGAAAGCCCAGAGCCCCGATGTCTGTGGTGCTGTAGATGCGCTGCCAAAGTCCGGTGAGTAGGAGCAAGAGCTTGAGTTGCTGGCACTTTCGTTGTGGGAGCAATCGTCCGACGTTCGTGATTTTTCGGGGTTTTATTTCAGTGGGCGCCCAGGTGCAGCTGGTGGTAAACGTCGAAGCCCTGTTGGTCAGGGAAAGCCTGGAGCCCCAATGTCTGTGGTGCTGTAGATGCACTGCCAAAGTCCGGTGAGGAGCAGGAAGAGCTTGACTGGCTGGCACTTTCGGTGTGGGAGCAATCGTCCGACGTTCGTGATTTTTGGGGGTTTTATTTCAGTGGGAGCCCAGGTTCAGCTGGTGGTAAATGTCGAAGCCCTGTTGGTCAGGGAAAGCCCGGAGCGCCGATGTCTGTGGTGCTGTAGATGCGCTGGGAATGGCCGGTGAGTAGCAGCAAGAGCTTGAGTTGCTGGCACTTTCGGTGTGGGAGCAATCGTCCGACGTTTTTGATTTTTCGGGTTTTTTTTTCAGTGGGTAACCAGGTGCAGCTGGTGGTAAACTTCGAAGCCCTGTTGGTCAGGGAAAGCCCGGAGCCCCGATGTCTGTGGTGCTGTAGATGCGCTGGGAATGGCCGGTGAGGAGCAGCAAGAGCTTGACTGGCTGGCACTTTCAGTGTGGGAGCAATCGTCCGACGTTCGTGATTTTTCGGGGTTTTATTTCAGTGGGCGCCCAGGTGCAGCTGGTGGTAAACGTCGAAGCCCTGTTGGTCAGGGAAAGCCCGGAGCCCCGATGTCTGTGGTGCTGTAGATGCGCTGCCAAAGTCCGGTGAGGAGCAGCAAGAGCTTGAGTTGCTGGCACTTTTGGTGTGGGAGCAATCGTCCGATGTTCGTGATTTTTCTTTTATTTTTTTCAGTGGGCGCCCAGGTGCAGCTGGTGGTAAACGTCGAAGCCCTGTTGGTCAGGGAAAGCCCGGAGCCCCGATGTCTGTGGTGCTGTAGATGCGCTGGGAATGGCCGGTGAGGAGCAGCAAGAGCTTGAGTTGCTGGCACTTTCGGTGTGGGAGCAATCGTCCGACGTTTTTGATTTTTCAGGGTTTTTTTTCAGTGGGTAACCAGGTTCAGCTGGTGGTAAACGTCGAAGCCCTGTTGGTCAGGGAAAGCCCACAGCCCCGATGTCTGTGGTGCTGTAGATGCGCTGGGAATGGCCGGTGAGGAGCAGCAAGAGCTTGACTGGCTGGCACTTTCGGTGTGGGAGCAATCGTCCGATGTTCGTGATTTTTCTTTTATTTTTTTCAGCGGGCGCCCAGGTTCAGCTGGTGGTAAACGTCGAAGCCTTGTTGGTCAGGGAAAGCGCAGAACCCCGATATCTGTGGTGCTGTAGATGCGCTGGGAATGGCCGGTGAGGAGCAGCAAGAGCTTGACTGGCTGGCACTTTCGGTGTGGGAGCAATCGTCCGACGTTCGTGATTTTTCAGGGTTTTTTTTCAGTGGGTAACCAGGTGCAGCTGGTGGTAAACGTCGAAGCCCTGTTGGTCAGGGAAAGCCCAGAGCCCCGATGTCTGTGGTGCTGTAGATGCGCTGGGAATGGGCGGTGAGGAGCAGCAAGAGCTTGAGTTGCTGGCACTTTCGGTGTGGGAGCAATCGTCCGACGTTCGTGATTTTTCGGGGTTTTACTTTCAGTGGGCGCCCAGGTTCAGCTGGTGGTAAACGTCGAAGCCCTGTTGGTCAGGGAAAGCCCGGAGCCCCGATGTCTGTGGTGCTGTAGATGAGCTGCCAATGGCCGGTGAGGAGCAGCAAGAGCTTGACTGTCTGGCACTTTCGGTGTGGGAGCAATCGTCCGATGTTCGTGATTTTTCTTTTATTTTTTTCAGCGGGCGCCCAGGTTCAGCTGGTGGTAAACGTCGAAGCCCTGTTGGTCAGGGAAAGCGCAGAACCCCGATATCTGTGATGCTGTAGATGCGCTGGGAATGGCCGGTGAGGAGCAGCAAGAGCTTGACTGGCTGGCACTTTCAATGTGGGAACAATCGTCCGACGTTCGTGATTTTTCGGGTTTTTTTTCCAGTGGGCGCCCAGGTTCAGCGGGTGGTAAACGTCGAAGCCCTGTTGGTCAGGGAAAGCCCAGAGCCCCGATGTCTGTGGTGCTGTAGATGCGCTGCGAATGGCCGGTGAGGAGCAGCAAGAGGTTGACTGGCTGGCACTTTCGGTGTGGGAGGAATCGTCCGACGTTCGTGATTTTTGGGGGTTTTATTTCAGTGGGCGCCCAGGTGCAGCTGGTGGTAAATGTCGAAGCCCTGTTGGTCAGGGAAAGCCCGGAGCCCCGATGTCTGTGGTGCTGTAGATGCGCTGGGAATGGCCGGTGTTCAGCAGCTAGAGCTTGACTGTCTGGCACTTTTGGTGTGGGAGCAATCGTCCGACGTTCGTCATTTTTCAGGGTTTTTTTTCAGTGGGCGCCCAGATTCAGCTGGTGGTAAACGTCGAAGGCCTGTTGGTCAGGGAAAGCCCGGAGCCCCGATGTCTGTGGTGCTGTAGATGTGCTGCCAATGGCCGGTGAGGAGCAGCAAGAGCTTGACTGGCTGGCACTTTCGGTGTGGGAGCAATCGTCCGACGTTCGTGATTTTTCGGGGTTTTATTTCAATGGGCGCCCAGGTGCCGCTGGTGGTAAACGTTGAAGCCCTGTTGGTCAGGGAAAGCCCGGAGCCCCGATGTCTGTGGTGCTGTAGATGCGCTGCGAATGGCCGGTGAGGAGCAGCAAGAGCTTGACTGGCTGGCACTTTCAATGTGGGAACAATCGTCCGACGTTCGTGATTTTTGGGGGTTTTATTTCAGTGGGCGCCCAGGTTCAGCTGGTGGTAAACGTCGAAGCCCTGTTGGTCAGGGAAAGCCCGGAGCCCCGATGTCTGTGGTGCTGTAGATGCGCTGGGAATGGCCGGTGAGGAGCAGCAAGAGCTTGACTGGCTGGCACTTTCGGTGTGGGAGCAATCGTCCGATGTTCATGATTTTTCGTTTATTTTTTTCAGTGGGCGCCCAGGTGCAGCTGATGGTAAGTGTCGAAGCCCTCTTGGTCAGGGAAAGCGTAGAACCCCGATGTCTGTGGTGCTGTAGATGCACTCCCAAAGTCCGGTGAGTAGCAGCAAGAGCTTGAGTTGCTGGCACTTTCGGTGTGGGAGCAATCGTCCGACGTTCGTGATTTTTCGGGGTTTTATTTCAGTGGGCGCCCAGGTGCAGCTGGTGGTAAACGTTGAAGCCCAGTTGATCAGGGAAAGTCCGGAGCACCGATGTCTGTGGTGCTGTAGATGCACTGCCAAAGTCCGGTGAGTAGCAGCAAGAGCTTGAGTTGCTGGCACTTTTGGTGTGGGAGCAATCGTCCGACGTTCGTGATTTTTCGGGGTTTTATTTCAGTGGGCGCCCAGGTGCAGCTGGTGGTAAATGTCGAAGCCCTGTTGGTCAGGGAAAGCCCGGAGCCCCGATGTCTGTGGTGCTGTAGATGCGCTGCCAATGGCCGGTGAGGAGCAGCAAGAGCTTGACTGGCTGGCACTTTGGGTGTGGGAGCAATCGTCGGACGTTCGTGATTTTTCGGGGTTTTATTTCAGTGGGCGCCCAGGTGCAGCGGGTGGTAAACGTTGAAGCCCTGTTGGTCAGGGAAAGCGCAGAACCCCGATGTCTGTGGTGCTGTAGATGCACTGCCAAAGTCCGGTGAGTAGCAGCAAGAGCTTGAGTTGCTGGCACTTTCGGTGTGGGAGGAATCGTCCGACGTTCGTGATTTTTCGGGGTTTTTTTTCCGTGGGCGCCCAGGTGCAGCGGGTGGTAAACGTCGAAGCCCTGTTGGTGAGGGAAAGCCCGGAGCCCCGATGTCTGTGGTGCTGTAGATGCGCTGGGAATGGCCGGTGAGGAGCAGCAAGAGCTTGACTGGCTGGCACTTTTGGTGTGGGAGCAATAGTCCGATGTTTGTGATTATTCGGGGTTTTTTTTCAGTGGGAGCCCAGGTGCAGCTGGTGGTAAACGTCGAAGCCCTGTTGGTCAGGGAAAGCCCGGAGCCCCGATGTCTGTGGTGCTGTAGATGCACTGCCAAAGTCCGGTGAGTACCAGCAAGAGCTTGAGTTGCTGGCACTTTCGGTGTGGGAGGAGTCGTCCGACGTTCGTGATTTTTCGGGGTTTTACTTTCAGTGGGCGCCCAGGTGCAGCTGATGGTAAATGTCGAAGCCCTGTTCATCAGGGAAAGCCCGGAGCCCCGATGTCTGTGGTGCTGTACATGGGCTGGCAATGGCCGGTAAGGAGCAGCAAGAGCTTGACTGGCTGGCACTTTCGGTGTGCGAGCAATCGTCCGACGTTCGTGATTCTTCGGGGTTTTACTTTCAGTGGGCGCCCAGGTGCAGCTGGTGGTAAATGTCGAAGCCCTGTTCGTCAGGGAAAGCCCGGAGCCCCGATGTCTGTGGTGCTGTAGATGCGCTGCCAATGGGCGGTGAGGAGCAGCAAGAGCTTGACTGGCTGGCACTTTCGGTGTGGGAGCAATCGTCCGACGTTCGTGATTTTTCGGGGTTTTATTTCAGTGGGCGCCCAGGTGCAGCTGGTGGTAAATGTCGAAGCCCTGTTGGTCAGGGAAAGCCCGGAGCCGCGATGTCTGTGGTGCTGTAGATGGGCTGGCAATGGCCGGTGAGGAGCAGCAAGAACTTGACTGGCTGGCACTTTGGGTGTGGGAGCAATCGTCCGACGTTCGTGATTTTTGGGGGTTTTATTTCAGTGGGTGACCAGGTGCAGCTGGTGGTAAATGTCGAAGCCCTGTTGGTCAGGGAAATCCCGGAGCCCCGATGTCTGTGGTGCTGTAGTTGCGCTGCCAATGGCCGGTGAGGAGCAGCAAGAGCTTGAGTTGCTGGCACTTTCGGTGTGGGAGCAATCGTGCGATGTTCGTGATTTTTCGTTTATTTTTTTCAGTGGGCGCCCAGGTGCAGCTGGTGGTAAACGTTGAAGCCCTGTTGTTCAGGGAAAGCCCGGAGCCCCGATGTCTGTGGTGCTGTAGATGCACTGCCAAAGTCCGGTGAGTACCAGCAAGAGCTTGAGTTGCTGGCACTTTCGGTGTGGGAGGAATCGTCCGACGTTCGTGATTTTTCGGGGTTTTACTTTCAGTGGGCGCCCAGGTGCAGCTGATGGTAAATGTCGAAGCCCTGTTCATCAGGGAAAGCCCGGAGCCCCGATGTCTGTGGTGCTGTAGATGGGCTGGCAATGGCCGGTAAGGAGCAGCAAGAGCTTGACTGGCTGGCACTTTCGGTGTGCGAGCAATCGTCCGACGTTCGTGATTCTTCGGGGTTTTACTTTCAGTGGGCGCCCAGGTGCAGCTGGTGGTAAATGTCGAAGCCCTGTTGGTCAGGGAAAGCCCGGAGCCCCGATGTCTGTGGTGCTGTAGATGCGCTGCCAATGGGCGGTGAGGAGCAGCAAGACCTTGACAGGCTGGCACTTTCGTTGTGGGAGCAATCGTCCGACGTTCGTGATTTTTCGGGGTTTTATTTCAGTGGGCGCCCAGGTGCAGCTGGTGGTAAATGTCGAAGCCCTGTTGGTCAGGGAAAGCCCGGAGCCCCGATGTCTGTGGTGCTGTAGATGCGCTGGGAATGGCCGGTGAGTAGCAGCAAGAGCTTGACAGGCTGGCATTTAAGGTGTGGCAGGAATCGTCCGACATTTGTGATTTCTGGGTTTTTTTTTTCAGGGGGCACCCAGGTGCAGCTGGTGGTAAATGTCGAAGCCCGGTTCGTCAGGGAAAGCCCAGAGCCGCGATGTCTTTGGTGCTGTAGATGCGCTGGGAATGGGCGGTGAGGAGCAGCAAGAGCTTGACTGGCTGGCACTTTCGGTGTGGGAGCAATAGTCCGACGTTCGTGATTTTTCGGGGTTTTTTTTCAGTGGGCGCCCAGGTTCAGCTGGTGGTAAACGTCGAAGCCCTGTTGGTCAGGGAAATCCCGGAGCCCCGATGTCTGTGGTGCTGTAGATGCACTGCCAAAGTCCGGTGAGGAGCAGCAAGAGCTTGAGTTGCTGGCACTTTTGGTGTGGGAGCAATCGTCCGACGTTCGTGATTTTTCGGGGTTTTATTTCAGTGGGAGCCCAGGTGCAGCTGGTGGTAAATGTCGAAGCCCTGTTGGTCAGGGAAAGCTCGGAGCCCCGATACCTGTGGTGCTGTAGATGCGCTGGGAATGGACGGTGAGGAGCAGCAAGAGCTTGACAGGCTGGCATTTAAGGTGTGGCAGGAATCGTCTGACGTTCGTGATTTTTGGGGTTTTTTTTTCAGGGGGCACCCAGGTGCAGCTGGTGGTAAACGTCGAAGCCCTGTTGTTCAGGGAAAGCGCAGAACCCCGATGTCTGTGGTGCTGTAGATGCACTGCCAAAGTCCGGTGAGTAGCAGCAAGAGCTTGAGTTGCTGGCACTTTCGGTGTGGGAGGAATCGTCCGACGTTCGTGATTTTTCGGGGTTTTATTTCAGTGGGAGCCCAGGTGCAGCTGGTGGTAAATGTCGAAGCCCTGTTGGTCAGGGAAAGCTCGGAGCCCCGATACCTGTGGTGCTGTAGATGCGCTGGGAATGGACGGTGAGGAGCAGCAAGAGCTTGACAGGCTGGCATTTAAGGTGTGGCAGGAATCGTCTGACATTTGTGATTTTTGGGGTTTTTATTTCAGTGGGCGCCCAGGTTCAGCTGGTGGTAAACGTCGAAGCCCTGTTGGTCAGGGAAAGCCCGGAGCCCCGATGTCTGTGGTGCTGTAGATGCGCTGGGAATGGGCGGTGAGGAGCAGCAAGAGCTTGACAGGCTGGCACTTTCGGTGTGGGAGCAATCGTCCGACGTTCGTGATTTTTGCGGTTTTTTTTTCAGTGGGCGCCAAGGTGCAGCTGGTGGTAAACGTCGAAGCCCTGTTCGTCAGGGAAATTCCAGAGCCCTGATGTCTGTGGTGCTATAGATGCGCTGGGAATGTCCGGTGAGTAGCAGCAAGAGCTTGACAGGCTGGCATTTAAGGTGTGGCAGGAATCGTCCGACATTTGTGATTGTTGGAGTTTTTTTTTCAGGCGGCACCCAGGTGCAGCTGGTGGTAAACGTCGAAGCCCTGTTGGTCAGGGAAAGCCCGGAGCCCCGATGTCTGTGGTGCTGTAGATGCGCTGGGAATGGCCGGTGAGGAGCAGCAAGAGCTTGACTGGCTGGCACTTTCAATGTGGGAACAATCGTCCGACGTTCGTGATTTTTTGGGTTTTTTTTCCAGTGGGCGCCCAGGTTCAGCTGGTGGTAAACTTCGAAGCCCTGTTCGTCAGGGAATGCCCGGAGCCCCGATGTCTGTGGTGCTGTAGATGCGCTGGGAATGGCCGGTGAGGAGCAGCAAGAGATTGTGTTGCTGGCAATTTCGGTTTGGGTGCAATCGTCCGACGTTCGTGATTTTTCGGGGTTTTTTTCAGTGGGAGCCCAGGTGCAGCGAGTGGTAAACGTCGAAGCCCTGATGGTCAGGGAAAGCCCGGAGCTCCGATGTCTGTGGTGCTGTAGATGAGCTGCCAGTGGCCGGTGAGGAACTGCAAGAGCTTGACTGGCTGGCACTTTCGGTGTGGGATCAATTGTCTGACGTTTTTGATTTTTCAGGGTTTTTTTTCAGTGGCCAACTAGGTGCAGCTGGTGGTAAATGTCGAAGTCCTGTTGGTCAGGGAAAGCCCAGAGCCGCGATGTCTGTGGTGCTGTAGATGCGCTGCCAATGGCCGGTGAGGAGCAGCAAGAGCTTCAGTTGCTGGCACTTTCAGTGTGGGATCAATCGTCCGACGTTTTTAATTTTTCAGGGTTTTTTTTCAGTGGTCAACCAGGTGCAGCGGGTGGTAAATGTCGAAGCCCTGTTGGTCAGGGAAAGCCCGGAGCCCCGATGTCTGTGGTACTGTAGATCCGCTGCCAATGGGCGGTGAGTAGCAGCAAGAGCTTGACTGGCTGGCACTTTCGCTGTGGGAATAATCGTCCGACGTTCGTGATTCTTCGGGGTTTTACTTTCAGTGGGCGCCCAGGTTCTGCTGGTGGTAAACTTCTAAGCCCTGATGGTCAGGGAAAGCCCGGAGCCCCGATGTCTGTGGGGCTGTAGATGCGCTGGCAATGGCCCATGAGGAGTATCAGTAGCGTGACCCGATGACAATTAAGGTGTGGGAGCAATCGTCCGACATTTGTGATTTTTGGGGATTTTTTTTAGGTGGGCGCCCAGGTGCAGCTGGTGGTAAACGTCGAAGCCCTGTTGGTCAGGGAAAGCCCGGAGCCCCGGTGTCTGTGGTGCTGTAGATGCGCTGGGAATGGGCGGTGAGGAGCAGCAAGAGCTTGACTGGCTGGCACTTTGGGTGTGGGAGCAATCGTCCGACGTTCGTGATTTTTCATTTATTTTTTTCAGTGGGCGCCCAGGTGCAGCTGGTGGTAAACGTCGAAGCCCTGTTGTTCAGGGAAAGCGGAGAACCCCGATGTCTGTGGTGCTGTAGATGCACTGCCAAAGTCCGGTGAGTAGCAGCAAGAGCTTGAGTTGCTGGCACTTTCGGTGTGGGAGCAATTGTCCGATGTTTGTGATTTTTCGGGGTTTTATTTCAGTGGGCGCCCAGGTGCAGCGGGTGGTAAACGTCGAAGCCCTGTTGGTCAGGGAAAGCGTAGAGCCCCGATGTCTGTGGTGCTGTAGATGCGCTGGGAATGGCCGGTGAGGAGCAGCAAGAGCTTGACTGGCTGGCACTTTGGGTGTGGGAGCAATCGTCCGACGTTTGTGATTATTCGGGGTTTTTTTTCAGTGGGAGCCCAGGTGCAGCTGGTGGTAACAGTCAAAGCCCTGTTGGTCAGGGAAAGCCCGGAGCCCCGATGTCTGTGGCGCTGTAGATGCACTGCCCATGGCCGCTGAGGAGCAGCAAGAGCTTGTGTTGCTGGCACTTTTGGTGTGGGAGCAATTGTCCGACGTTCGTGATTTTTCGGGGTTCTTTTCAGTGGGCGCCCAGGTTCAGCTGGTGGTAAACGTCGAAGCCGTGATCGTCAGGGAAAGTCCAGAGCCCTGATGTCTGTGGTGCTGTAGATGCGCTGGCAATGGCCGGTGAGGAGCAGCAAGAGCTTGACTTGCTGGCACTTTTGGTGTGGGAGCAATCGTCCGACGTTTGTGATTATTCGGGGTTCTTTTCAGTGGGAGCCCAGGTGCAGCTGGTGGTAACAGTCAAAGCCCTGTTGGTCAGGGAAAGTCCAGAGCCCTGATGTCTGTGGTGCTGTAGATGCGCTGGGAATGGCCGGTGAGGAGCAGCAAGAGCTTGACAGGCTGGCATTTAAGGTGTGGCAGGAATCGTCCAACATTTGTGATTTTTCGGGGTTTTTTTTCAGTGGGCGCCCATGTGCAGCTGGTGGTAAACGTCGAACCCCTGTTTGTCAGCGAAAGCCCGGAGCCCCGATGTCTGTGGTGCTGTAGATGCGCTGCCAATGGCCGGTGAGGAGCAGCAAGAGCTTGTGTTGCTGGCACTTTTGGTGTGGGAGCAATCGTCCGACATTTGTGATTTTTCGGGGTTTATTTTCAGTGGGCGCCCAGGTTCAGCTGGTGGTAAACGTCGAAGCCCTGTTGGTCAGGGAAAGCCCGGAGGCCCGATGTCTGTGGTGCTGTAGATGCACTGCCAATGGCCGGTGAGGAGCAGCAAGAGCTTGACTGGCTGGCACTTTTGGTGTGGGAGCAATCGTCCGACGTTTGTGATTTTTCGGGGTTCTTTTCAGTGGGAGCCCAGGTGCAGCTGGTGGTAAATGTCGAAGCCCTGTTTGTCTGGGAAAGCCCAGAGCCCCGATGTCTGTGGTGCTGTAGATGCGCTGGGAATGGGAGGTGAGGAGCAGCAAGAGCTTGAGTTGCTGGCACTTTCGGTGTGGCAGGAATCGTCCGACATTTGTGATTTTTCGGGGTTTTTTTTCAGTGGGCGCCCAGGTGCAGCGGGTGGTAAACGTCGAAGCCCTGTTGGTCAGGGAAAGCCCGGAGCCCCGATGTCTGTGGTGCTGTTAATGCGCTGCCAATGGCCGGTGAGGAGCAGCAAGAGCTTGAGTTGCTGGCACTTTCACTGTGGGAGCAATCGTCCGATGTTCGTGATTTTTCGTTTATTTTTTTCAGTGGGCGCCCAGGTGCAGCTGATGGTAAATGTCGAAGCCCTGTTGTTCAGGGAAAGCGCAGAACCCCGATGTCTGTGGTGCTGTAGATGCACTACCAAAGTCCGGTGAGTAGCAGCAGGAGCTTGAGTTGCTGGCACTTTCGGTGTGGGAGCAATCGTCCGACTGTCGTGATTTTTCGGGGTTTTACTTTCAATGGGCGCCCAGGTTGAGCTGGTGGTAAACGTCGAAGCCCTGTTGGTCAGGGAAAGCCCGGAGCCCCGATGTCTGTGGTGCTGTAGATGCGCTGCCAATGGCCGGTGAGGAGCAGCAAGACCTTGACTGTCTGGCACTTTGGGTGTGGGAGCAATCGTCGGACGTTTGTGATTTTTGGGGATTTTTATTCACTGGGCGCCCAGGTTCAGCTGGTGGTAACAGTCAAAGCCCTGTTGGTCAGGGAAAGCCCGGAGCCCCGATGTCTGTGGTGCTGTAGATGCACTGGGAATGGCCGGTGAGGAGCAGCAAGAGCTTGACTGGCTGGCACTTTCGGTGTGGGAGCAATCGTCCGATGTTCGTGATTTTTCGTTTAGTTTTTTCAGTGGGCGCCCAGGTGCAGCTGGTGGTAAACGTCGAAGCCCTGTTGGTCAGGGAAAGCCCGGAGCCCCGATGTCTGTGGTGCTGTAGATGCGCCGCCAATGACCGGTGAGGAGCACAAAGAGCTTGACTGGCTGGCACTTTCGGTGTGGGAGCAATCGTCTGATGTTTGTGATTTTGGGGGTTTTTTTTTTTCAGTGGGTGCCCAGGTGCAACTGGTGGTAAACGTCGAAGCCCTGTTGGTCAGGGAAAGCCCGGAGCCCCGATGTCTGTGGTGCTGTAGATGCGCTGGGAATGGCCGGTGAGGGGTAGCAAGAGCTTGAGTTGCTGGCACTTTTGGTGTGGGAGCAATCGTCCGACGTTCGTGATTTTTCGGGGTTTTATTTCAGTGGGAGCCCAGGTGCAGCTGGTGGTAAACGTCGAAGCCCTGTTCGTCAGGGAAAGCCCGGAGCCCCGATGTCTGTGGTGCTGTAGATGCGCTGCCAATGGCCGGTGAGGAGCAGCAAGAGCTTGACTGGCTGGCACTTTCGGTGTGGGAGCAATCGTCCGACGTTCGTGATTCTTCGCGGTTTTACTTTCAGTGGGCGCCCAGGTGCAGCTGGTGGTAAATGTCGAAGCCCTGTTGGTCAGGGAAAGCCCGGAGCCCCGATGTCTGTGGTGCTGTAGATGCGCTGGGAATGGAAGGTGATGAGCACCTACAGCTTGACTGGCTGGCACTTTCGGTGTGGCAGCAATCGTCCGACGTTCGTGATTTTTCGGGGTTTTACTTTCAGTGGGCGCACAGGTGCAGCTGGTGGTAAACATCGAAGCCCTGTTGGTCACGGAAAGCCCGGATCCCCGATGTCTGTGGTGCTGTAGATGCGCTGGGAATGGGCGGTGAGGAGCAGCAAGAGCTTGAGTTGCTGGCACTTTCAGTGTGGGAGCAATCGTCGGACGTTTGTGATTTTTGGGGATTTTTATTCACTGGGCACCCAGGTTCAGCTGGTGGTAAACGTCGAAGCCCAGTTGGTCAGGGAAAGCCCGGAGCCACGATGTCTGTGGTGCTGTAGATGCACTGCCAAAGTCCGGTGAGGAACAGCAAGAGCTTGAGTTGCTGGCACTTTCTGTGGGGGAGGAATCGTCCGACGTTTGTGATTTTTCGGGGTTTTATTTCAGTGGGCGCCCAGGTGCAGCTGGTGGTAAACGTCGAAGCCCTGTTGGTCAGGGAAAGCTCGGAGCCCCGATGTCTGTGGTGCTGTAGATGCGCTGCCAGTGGCCGGGGAGGAGCAGCAAGAGCTTGACTGGCTGGCACTTTTGCTGTGGGAGCAATCGTCCGACGTTCGTGATTTTTCTTTTATTTTTTTCAGCGGGCGCCCAGGTTCAGCTGGTGGTAAACGTCGAAGCCCTGTTGGTCAGGGAAAGCGCAGAACCCCGATGTCTGTGGTGCTGTAGATGCACTGCCAAACTCCGGTGAGGAGCAGCAAGAGTTTGAGTTGCTGGCACTTTTGGTGTGGGAGCAATCGTCCGACGTTCGTGATTTTTCGGGGTTTTATTTCAGTGGGAGCCCAGGTGCAGCTGGTGGTAAACGTCGAAGCCCTGTTGGTCAGGGAATGCCTGGAGCCCCGATCTCTGTGGTGCTGTAGATGCGCTGGCAATGGCTGGTGAGGAGCAGCAAGAGCTTGACTGTCTGGCACGTTGGGTGTGGGAGCAATCGTCGGACGTTTGTGATTTTTGGGGATTTTTATTCACTGGGCGCCCAGGTTCAGCTGGTGGTAAACGTCGAAGCCCTGTTGGTCAGGGAAAGCCCGGAGCCCCGATATCTGTGGTGCTGTAGATGCGCTGGCAATGGCCGGTGAGGAGCAGCCAGAGCTTGAGTTGCTGGCACTTTTGGTGTGGGAGCAATCGTCCGACGTTCGTGATTTTTCGGGGTTTTACTTTCAGTGGGCGCCCAGGTTCAGCTGGTGGTAAACGTCGAAGCCCTGTTCGTCAGGGAAAGCCCGGAGCCCCGATGTCTGTGGTGCTGTAGATGCGCTGGGAATGGGAGGTGAGGAGCAGCATGAGCTTGACTGGCTGGCACTTTCTGTGTGGGTGCAATCGTCCGACGTTCGTGATTTTTCGGGGTTTTATTTCAGTGGGCGCCCAGGTGCAGCTGGTGGTAAATGTTGAAGCCCTGTTGGTCAGGGAATGCCCGGAGCCCCGATGTCTGTGGTGCTGTAGATGCGCTGGGAATGGCTGGTGAGGAGCAGCAAGAGCTTGACTGTCTGGCACGTTGGGTGTGGGAGCAATCGTCGGACGTTTGTGATTTTTGGGGATTTTTATTCACTGGGCGCCCAGGTTCAGCTGGTGGTAAACGTCGAAGCCCTCTTGGTCAGGGAAAGCTCGGAGCCCCGATATCTGTGGTGCTGTAGATGCGCTGCCAATGGCCGGGGAGGAGCAGCAAGAGCTTGACCGGCTGGCACTTTTGGTGTGGGAGCAATCGTCCGATGTTCGTGATTTTTCGGGGGTTCTTTTCAGTGGGAGCCCAGGTGCAGCGGGTGGTAAACGTCGAAGCCCTGTTCGTCAGGGAAAGTCCAGAGCCCTGATGTCTGTGGTGCTGTAGATGCGCTGGGAATGGCCGGTGAGGAGCAGCAAGAGCTTGACTGGCTGGCACTTTTGGTGTGGGAGCAATTGTCCGACGTTTTTGATTTTTTAGGGTTTTTTTTTCAGTGGATAACCAGGTGCAGCTGGTGGTAAATGTCGAAGCCCTGTTGGTCAGGGAAAGCCCGGAGCCCCGATGTCTGTGGTGCTGTAGATGCGCTGGGAATGGGCGGTGAGGAGCAGCTAGAGGTTGACTGTCTGGCACTTTCGGTGTGGGAGCAATTGTCCGACGTTCGTGATTTTTCGGGGTTTTATTTCAGTTGGCGCCCAGGTGCAGCTGGTGGTAAACTTCGAAGCCCTGTTGGTCAGGGAAAGCCCGGAGCCCCGATGTCTGTGGTGCTGTAGATGCGCTGGGAATGGCTGGTGAGAAGCAGCATGAGCTTGACTGGCTGGCATTTAAGGTGTGGCAGGAATACTCTGATGTTCGTGATATTTCGTTTATTTTTTTTAGTGGGCGCCCATGTGCAGCGGGTGGTAAACGTCGAAGCCCTGTTGGTCAGGGAAAGCCCGGAGCCCCGATGTCTGTGGTGCTGTAGATGGGCTGCCAAATTCCGGTGAGGAGCAGCAAGAGCTTGACTGGCTGGCACTTTTGGTGTGGGAGCAATCGTCCGATGTTCGTGATTTTTCGGGGTTTTTTTTTCAGTGGGCACCCAGGTGCAGCTGGTGGTAAATGTCGAAGCCCGGTTCGTCAGGGAAAGCCCGGAGCCGCGATGTCTGTGGTGCTGTAGATGCGCTTCCAGTGGCCGGTGAGGAGCAGCAAGAGCTTGAGTTGCTGGCATTTTCGGTGTGGGAGCAATCGTCCGATGTTCGTGATTTTTCGGGGTTCTTTTCAGTGTGCGCCCAGGTGCAGCTGATGGTAAAAGTCGAAGCCCTGTTGGTCAGGGAAAGCCCGGAGCCCCGATGTCTGTGGTGCTGTAGATGCGCTGCCAATGGCCGGTGAGGAACAGCAAGAGCTTGACTGGCTGGCACTTTCGGTGTGGGATCAATCGTCCGACGTTTTTGATTTTTCAGGGTTTTTTTTTCAGTGGGCACCCAGGTGCAGCTGGTGGTAAACGTCGAAGCCCTGTTGGTCAGGGAAAGCCCGGAGCCGCGATGTCTGTGGCGTTGTAGATGCGCTGGGAATGGCTGGTGAGGAGCAGCAAGAGCTTGACTGGCTGGCACTTTTGCTGTGGGAGGAATCGTCCGACGTTCGTGATTTTTCTTTTATTTTTTTCAGCGGGCGCCCAATTTCAGCTGGTGGTAAACGTCGAAGCCCTGTTGGTCAGGGAAAGCGCAGAACCCCGATGTCTGTGGTGCTGTAGATGCACTGCCAAAGTCCGGTGAGTAGCAGCAAGAGTTTAAGTTGCTGGCACTTTCGGTGTGGGAGCAATCGTCCGATGTTCGTGATTTTTCGGGGTTTTATTTCAGTGGGCGCCCAGGTGCAGCTGGTGGTAAATGTCGAAGCCCTGTTGGTCAGGGAAAGCCCAGAGCCCCGATGTCTGTGGTGCTGTAGATGCGCTGGGAATGGGAGGTGAGGAGCAGCAAGAGCTTGAGTTGCTGGCACTTTTGGTGTGGGAGCAATCGTCCGACGTTCGTGATTTTTCGGGGTTTTATTTCAGTGGGCGCCCAGGTGCAGCTGGTGGTAAATGTCGAAGCCCTGTTGGTCAGGGAAAGTCCGGAGCCCAAATGTCTGTGGTGCTGTAGATGCGCTGGGAATGGGCGGTGATTAGCAGCAAGAGCCTGACTGGCTGGCACTTTCGGTGTGGGAGAAATCGTCCGATCTTCGTGATTTTTCAAGGTTTTTTTTCAGTGGGTGCCCAGGTGCAGCTGCTGGTAAACGTCTAAGCCCTGTTGGTCATGGAAAGCCCGGAGCCCCGATGTCTGTGGTGCTGTAGATGCGCTGGGTATGGGCAGTGAGCAGCAGCAAGAGCTTGTGTTGCTGGCACTTTCAATGTGGGAGCAATCGTCCGATGTTCCTGATTTTTAGGGGTTTTTTTCAGTGGGCTCCCAGGTGCAGCTGGTGGTAAACGTCGAAGCCCTGTTGGTCAGGGAAAGCTCGGAGCCCCGATGTCTGTGGTGCTGTAGATGCGCTGCCAATGGCCGGTGAGGAGCAGCAAGAGCTTGACTGGCTGGCACTTTCGGTGTGGGAGCAATCGTCCGACTTTCGTGATTTTTCATTTATTTTTTTCCGTGGGCGCCCACGTGCGGCTGGTGGTAAACGTCGAAGCCCTGTTGGTCAGGGAAAGCGCAGAACACCGATATCTGTGGTGCTGTAGATGCACTGCCAAAGTCCGGTGAGTAGCAGCAAGAGCTTGACTGTCTGGCACTTTTGGTGTGGGAGCAATCGTCCAACGTTTGTTATTTTTCGGGGTTTTATTTCAGTGGGCGCCCGTTTGCAGCTGGTGGTAAACATCGAAGCCCTGTTGGTCAGGGAAAGCCCGGAGCCGCGATGTCTTTGGTGCTGTAGATGTGCTGCCAATGGCCGGGGACGAGCAGCAAGAGCTTGATAGGCTGGCACTTTCGGTGTGGCAGGAATCGTCGGACGTTTTTGATTTTTCGGGATATTTTTTTAGTGGGAGCCCAGGTTTAGCTAGTGGTAAACGTCGAAGCCCTGTTGGTCAGGGAAAGCCCGGAGCCGTGATGTCTGTGGTGCTGTACATGCGCTGCCAATGGGAGGTGAGGAGCAGCAAGAGCTTGACTGTCTGGCACTTTTGGTGTGGGAGCAATCGTCCGACGTTTTTGATTTTTCAGGGTTTTTTTTCAGTGGGCAACCAGGTGCAGCTGGTGGTAAATGTCAAAGGCCTGTTGGTCAGGGAAAGCCCGGAGCCGCGATGTCTGTGGTGCTCTAGATGCGCTGGGAATGGGCGGTCAGGAGCAGGAAGAGCTTGACTGGCTGGCACTTTCGGTGTGGGAGCAATCGTCCGATGTTCATGATTTTTCGTTTATTTTTTTCAGTGGGTGCCGAGGTGCAGCGGGTGGTATAACATCAAAGCCCTGTTGGTCAGGGAAAGCCCGGAGCCCCGATGTCTGTGGTGCTGTAGATGCGCCGCCAATGGCCGGTGAGGAGCACAAAGAGCTTGACTGGCTGGCACTTTCGGTGTGGGAGCAATCGTCTGATGTTTGTGATTTTGGGGGTTTTTTTTTTCAGTGGGTGCCCAGGTGCAACTGGTGGTAAACGTCGAAGCCCTGTTGGTCAGGGAAAGCCCGGATCCCCGATGTCTGTGGTGCTGTAGATGCGCTGGGAATGGCCGGTGAGGGGTAGCAAGAGCTTGAGTTGCTGGCACTTTTGGTGTGGGAGCAATCGTCCGACGTTCGTGATTTTTCGGGGTTTTATTTCAGTGGGAGCCCAGGTGCAGCTCGTGGTAAACGTCGAAGCCCTGTTCGTCAGGGAAAGCCCGGAGCCCCGATGTCTGTGGTGCTGTAGATGCGCTGGGAATGGCCGGTGAGTGGTAGCAAGAGCTTGAGTGGCTGGCACTTTTGGTGTGAGAGCAATCGTCCGACGTTCATGATATTTGGGGATTTTTTTTCCAGTGGGCGCCTAGGTTCAGCTGGTAATAAACTTCTAAGCCCTGTTGGTCAGGGAACGCCCGGAGCCCCGATGTCTGTGGTGCTGTAGATGCGCTGGGAATGGAAGGTGAGGAGCACCTACAGCTTGACTGGCTGGCAATTTCGGTGTGGGAGCAATCGTCCGACGTTCGTGATTTTTCGGGGTTATTTTCAGTGGGCGCCCAGGTTCAGCTGGTGGTAAATGTCGAAGCCCTGTTGGTCAGGGAAAGCCCGGAGCCCCGATGTCTGTGGTGCTGTAGATGCGCTGCCAATGGCTGGGGAGGAGCAGCAAGAGCTTGACTGGCTGGCACTTTCGGTGTGGGAGCAATTGTCCGACGTTTTTGATTTTTTAGGGTTTTTTTTTCAGTGGGCGCCCATGTGCAGCTGATGGTAAATGTCGAAGCCCTGTTGGTCAGGGAAAGCCCGGAGCCGCGATGTCTGTGGTGCTGTAGATGCGCTGGCAATGCCCGGTGAGGACCAGCTAGAGGTTGACTGTCTGGCACTTTCGGTGTGGGAGCAATTGTCCGACGTTCGTGATTTTTCGGGGTTTTATTTCAGTGGGCGCCCAGGTGCAGCTGGTGGTAAACGTCGAAGCCCTGTTGGTCAGGGAAAGCCCGGAGCCCCGATGTCTGTGGTGCTGTAGATGCGCTGGGAACGGCTGGTGAGAAGCAGCATGAGCTTGACTGGCTGGCACTTTTGGTGTGGGAGCAATCGTCCGACGTTCGTGATTTTTCGGGGTTATTTTCAGTGGGAGCCCAGGTTCAGCGAGTGGTAAACGTCGAAGCCCTGTTGGTCAGGGAAAGCCCGGAGCCCCGATGTCTGTGGTGCTGTAGATGCGCTGCCAATGGCCGGTGAGGAGCAGCAAGAGCTTGACTGGCTGGCACTTTTGGTGTGGGAGCAATAGTCCGACGTTTGTGATTTTTCGGGGTTTTTTTCAGTGGGCGCACAGGTGCAGCTGGTGGTAAACGTCGAAGCCCTGTTGGTCAGAGAAAGCCCGGAGCCGTGATGTCTGTGGTGCTGTAGATGCACTGCCAAAGTCTGGTGAGGAACAGCAAGAGCTTGAGTTGCTGGCACTTTCTGTGTGGGAGGAATCGTCCGACGTTTGTGATTTTTCAGGGTTTTATTTCAGTGGGCGCCCAGGTTCAGCTGGTGGTAAACGTCGAAGCCCTGATGGTCAGGGAAAGCCCGGAGCCCCGATGTCTGCGGTGTTGTAGATGCGCTGGGAATGGCCGGTGAGGAGCAGCAAGAGGTTGACAGGCTGGCATTTAAGGTGTGGCAGGAATCGTCCGACGTTTGTGATTTTTGGGGTTTTTTTTTCAGGGGGCACCCAGGTGCAGCTGGTGGTAAATGTCGAAGCCCTGTTGGTCAGGGAAAGCCCGGAGCCCCGATGTCTGTGGTGCTGTAGATGCGCTGCCAGTGGCCGGTGAGGAGCAGCAAGAGCTTGAGTTGCTGGCACTTTCGGTGTGGGAGCAATCGTCCGATGTTTGTGATTTTTCGGGGTTCGTTTCAGTGGGCGCCCAGGCTCAGCTGGTTGTAAACGTCGAAGCCCTGTTCGTCAGGGAAAGCCCGGAGCCCCGATGTCTGTGGTGCTGTAGATGCGCTGGGAATGGGCGGTGAGGAACAGCAAGAGCTTGACAGGCTGGCACTTTCGGTGTGGGATCAATCGTCCGACTTTTTTGATTTTTCAGGGTTTTTTTTTCAGTGGGCAACCAGGTGCAGCTGGTGGTAAACGTCGAAGCCCTGTTGGTCAGGGAAAGCCCGGAGCCGCGATGTCTGTGGTGCTGTAGATGCGCTGGGAATGGCTGGTGAGGAGCAGCAAGAGCTTGACTGGCTGGCACTTTTGCTGTGGGAGCAATCGTCCGACGTTCGTGATTTTTCTTTTATTTTTTTCAGCGGGCGCCCAGGTGCAGCTGGTGGTAAACGTTGAAGCCCTGTTTGTCAGGGAAAGCCCAGAGCCCCGATGTCTGTGGTGCTGTAGATGCGCTGGGAATCGGAGGTGAGGAGCAGCATGAGCTTGACTGGCTGGCACTTTTGGTGTGGGAGCAATCGTCCGACGTTCGTGATTTTTCGGGGTTCTTTTCAGTGGGGGCCCAGGTGCAGCTGGTGGTAAATGTCGAAGCCCTGTTGGTCAGGGAAAGCCCGGATCCCCGATGTCTGTCGTGCTGTAGATGCGCTGGGAATGGCTGGTGAGAAGCAGCATGAGCTTGACTGGCTGGCACTTTCGGTGTGGGAGCAATCGTCCGACGTTCGTGATTCTTCGGGGTTTTTTTTCAGTGGGTAACCAGGTGCAGCTGGTGGTAAATGTCGAAGCCCTGTTCGTCAGGGAAAGCCCGGAGCCCCGATGTCTGTGGTGCTGTAGATGCGCTGGGAATGGCCGGGGAGGAGCAGCAAAAGCTTGACTGTCTGGCACTTTTGGTGTGGGAGCAATCGTCCGACGTTCGTCATTTTTCAGGGTTTTTTTTCAGTGGGCGCCCAGGTGCAGCTGGTGGTAAACGTCAAAGCCCTGTTGGTCAGGGAAAGCCCGGAGCCCCGATGTCTGTGGTGCTGTAGATGCGCTGGGAATGGCTGGTTAGAAGCAGCATGAGCTTGACTGGCTGGCACTTTTGGTGTGGGAGCAATCGTCCGACGTTCGTGATTTTTCGGGGTTATTTTCAGTGGGAGCCCAGGTTCAGCGAGTGGTAAACGTCGAAGCCCTGTTGGTCAGGGAAAGCCCGGAGCCCCGATGTCTGTGGTGTTGTAGATGCACTGCCAATGGGCGGTGAGGAGCAGCAAGAGCTTGACTGGCTGGCACTTTGGGTGTGGGAGCAGTCGTCCGACGTTCGTGATTTTTCGGGGTTTTATTTCAGTGGGCGCCCAGGTGCAGCTGGTGGTAAATGTCGAAGGCCTGTTGGTCAGGGAAAGCCCGGAGCCACGATGTCTGTGGTGCTGTAGATGCGCTGCCAATGGCCGGTGAGGAGCAGCAAGAGCTTGCCTGGCTGGCACTTTTGGTGTGGGAGCAATCGTCCAACGTTTGTGATTTTTCGGGGTTTTTTTCAGTGGGCGCACAGGTGCAGCTGGTGGTAAACGTCGAAGCCCTGTTGGTCAGGGAAAGCCCGGAGCCGTGATGTCTGTGGTGCTGTAGATGCACTGCCAAAGTCCGGTGAGGAACAGCAAGAGCTTGAGTTGCTGGCACTTTCTGTGTGGGAGGAATCGTCCGACGTTTGTGATTTTTCGGGGTTTTATTTCAGTGGGCGCCCAGGTTCAGCTGGTGGTAAACATCGAAGCCCTGTTTGTCAGGGAAAGCCCAGAGCCCCGATGTCTGTGGTGCTGTAGATGCGCTGCCAGTGGCCGGTGAGGAGCAGCAAGAGCTTGACTGGCTGGAACTTTCGGTGTGGGAGCAATTGTCCGATGTTCGTGATTTTTCGGGGTTCTTTTCAGTGGGAGCCCAGGTTCAGCGAGTGGTAAACGTCGAAGCCCTGTTGGTCAGGGAAAGCCCGGAGCCCCGATGTCTGTGGTGCTGTAGATGCACTGCCAAAGTCCGGTGAGGAGCAGCAAGAGCTTGAGTTGCTGGCACTTTCGGTGTGGGAGCAATCGTCCGATGTTCGTGATTTTTCGGGGTTCTTTTCAGTTGGCGCCCAGGCTCAGCTGGTGGTAAACGTCGAAGCCCTGTTGGTCCGGGAAAGCCCAGAGCCCCGATGTCTGTGGTGCTGTAGATGCGCTGCCAATGGCCGGTGAGGAACAGCAAGAGCTTGACAGGCTGGCACTTTCGGTGTGGGATCAATCGTCCGACGTTTTTGATTTTTCAGGGTTTTTTTTTCAGTGGGCAACCAGGTGCAGCTGGTGGTAAACGTCGAAGCCCTGTTGGTCAGGGAAAGCCCGGAGCCGCGATGTCTGTGGTGCTGTAGATGCGCTGGGAATGGCTGGTGAGGAGCAGCAAGAGCTTGACTGGCTGGCACTTTTGCTGTGGGAGCAATCGTCCGACGTTCGTGATTTTTCTTTTATTTTTTTCAGCGGGCGCCCAGGTGCAGCTGGTGGTAAACGTCGAAGCCCTGTTTGTCAGGGAAAGCCCGGAGCCCCGATGTCTGTGGTGCTGTAGATGCGCTGGGAATGGGAGGTGAGGAGCAGCAAGAGCTTGAGTTGCTGGCACTTTTGGTGTGGGAGCAATCGTCCGACGTTCGTGATTTTTCGGGGTTTTATTTCAGTGGGCGCCCAGGTGCAGCTGGTGGTAAACGTCGAAGCCCTGTTTGTCAGGGAAAGCCCGGAGCCCCGATGTCTGTGGTGCTGTAGATGCGCTGGGAATGGCCGGTGAGGAGCAGCAAGAGCTTGACTGGCTGGCACTTTCGGTGTGGGAGCAATCGTCCGACGTTCGTGATTTTTCGGGGTTCTTTTCAGTGGGGGCCCAGGTGCAGCTGGTGGTAAATGTCGAAGCCCTGTTGGTCAGGGAAAGCCCGGATCCCCGATGTCTGTCGTGCTGTAGATGCGCTGGGAATGGCTGGTGAGAAGCAGCATGAGCTTGACTGGCTGGCACTTTCGGTGTGGGAGCAATCGTCCGACGTTCGTGATTCTTCGGGGTTTTTTTTCAGTGGGTAACCAGGTGCAGCTGGTGGTAAATGTCGAAGCCCTGTTCGTCAGGGAAAGCCCGGAGCCCCGATGTCTGTGGTGCTGTACATGCGCTGCCAATGGCCGGGGAGGAGCAGCAAAAGCTTGACTGGCTGGCACTTTCGGTGTGGGAGCAATCGTCCGACGTTCGTGATATTTGGGGATTTTTTTTCCAGTGGGCGCCCAGGTTCAGCTGGTAGTAAACTTCTAAGCCCTGTTCGTCAGGGAAAGCCCAGAGCCCCGATGTCTGTGGTGCTGTAGATGCACTGGGAATGGCTGGTGATGAGCAGCTAGAGCTTGACAGGCTGGCACTTTCGGTGTGGGAGCAATCGTCCGACGTTTGTGATTTTTTGTGTTTTTTTTCAGTGGGCACCCAGGTGCAGCTGGTGGTAAACGTCGAAGCCCTGTTGGTCAGGGAAAGCCCGGAGCCCCGATGTCTGTGGTGCTGTAGATGCACTGCCAAAGTCCGGTGAGTAGCAGCAAGAGCTTGAGTTGCTGGCACTTTGGGTGTGGGAGCAATCGTCCGACGTTTGTGATTTTTCGGGGTTCTTTTCAGTGGGAGCCCAGGTGCAGCTGGTGGTAAACGTCGAAGCCCTGTTGGTCAGGGAAAGCCCGGAGCCCCGATGTCTGTGGTGCTGTACATGCGCTGCCAATGGCCGGTGAGGAGCAGCAAGAGCTTGACTGGCTGGCACTTTCGCTGTGGGAGCAATCGTCCGATGTTCGTGATTTTTCGTTTATTTTTTTCAGTGGGCGCCCAGGTTCAGCTGGTGGTAAACGTCGAAGCCCTGTTCGTCAGGGAAAGCCCAGAGCCCTGATGTCTGTGGTGCTGTAGATGCGCTGCCAATGGCCGGTGAGGAGCAGCAAGAGCTTGACTGGCTGGCACTTTTGGTGTGGGAGCAATCGTCCGATGTTCATGATTTTTCGTTTATTTTTTTCAGTGGGCGCCCAGGTGCAGCTGGTGGTAAATGTCGAAGCCCTGTTGGTCAGGGAAAGCCCGGAGCCGTGATGTCTGTGGTGCTGTAGATGCACTGCCAAAGTCCGGTGAGTAGCAGCAAGAGCTTGAGTTGCTGGCACTTTCTGTGTGGGAGGAATCGTCCGACGTTCGTGATTTTTCGGGGTTTTACTTTCAGTGGGCGCCCAGGTTCAGCTGGTGGTAAAGGTCCAAGCCCTGTTCGTCAGGGAAAGCCCGGAGCCCCGATGTCTGTGGTGCTGTAGATGCGCTGGGAATGGGCGGTGAGGAGCAGCAAGAGCTTGAGTTGCTGGCACTTGAGTTGCTGGCATTAAAAGTGGGTCCCCAGCGATAAGAAATAGAGTTCCTAGTGGACTCTGGAGCAGAAAGATCTACTGTTCAAAAATTGCCCCGGGGGTGTGGGACATCCTCGGAGAAAGTAGAAGTTATTGGAGCAAAAGGAGAGCCTTTTGGGGTTCCCGTAATAAAAAATGTGGTTTTGGAAAGTGATTCTAAATTTGGGGTGGGGTCCTTGCTGTTAGTGCCTGAGGCGGACTATAACTTATTGGGCAGAGATTTAATGATAGAATTAGGGATTGGATTAGAAGTCATAAAAAATGAACTAAGAATTAAGTTGTGTCCTTTACGGACAGTTGATGAGGGGAAAATAAACCCTGAGGTATGGTACACTCCGGAGACCATTGGAAAATTGGATATTGAACCTTTTTCAGTGACAATAAGAAACCCAGAAATACCAGTGAGAATAAAACAATACCCCCTACCGATGGAGGGGAGACAGGGATTGAAACCTGAGATTCAAAGGTTAATTGAAAAAGGAATATTAGAACCTTGCATGTCCCCTTTTAACACCCCCATCTTACCTGTAAAGAAACCTGATGGGACATACAGATTAGTGCATGATTTACGAGAAATTAACAAATGAACGGTTACCAGATTCCCTGTAGTGGCAAACCCTCATACACTTTTAAGCCAGCTGGGCCCCAATGATCAGTGGTATAGTGTAATTGATTTAAAGGATGCCTTCTGGGCATGCCCCTTAAAGAAAGATTGCAGGGATTATTTTGCTTTTGAATGGGAAGACCCGGACACTTACAGAAAACAACAATTACGGTGGACCGTTTTACCTCAAGGGTTCACCGAGTCTCCAAATTTGTTTGGACAGGCATTAGAACAAATATTGAGGGGGTACGAATTAGGTGGGGGGGTGACCCTTGTCCAGTATGTGGACGATTTACTGTTGGCCGGCAGCGATGAGGAGGCAGTTAGGGAGGAGAGTATTAGGTTGTTAAATTTTTTAAGTTTACAGGGATTAAAGGTGTCGAAATCAAAACTGCAATTTGTCGAAAAGGAAGTGAAATATTTAGGGCACAGATTGAGTAAAGGAACTAAGAAGTTAGACCCAGAAAGAGTTCAGGGCATATTATCATTGCCGGCTCCAAAAACTAAGAGACAGATCAGACAATTGCTGGGCCTTTTGGGATATTGTAGACAATGGATTGAAGGCTATAGTAGGAAAGTAAAATTTTTATATGCTAAGATATCTAAGGATGGCCTATTAAAATGGTCTAAGGATGATGATGAACAATTGGAAGTTTTAAAAATGGATTTGGTAAACACTCCTGTTTTGAGTTTACCGGATGTCAAGAAACCATTTTATTTATTTATTAATGTTGATGAAGGAACAGCATATGGGGTGTTAGTGCAAGAATGGGCAGGGAAGAAAAAGCCTGTAGGATACCTTTCTAAATTGTTAGACCCTGTAAGCAGAGGATGGCCTATCTGCCTACAAGCTATAGTGGCTGCGGCTCTGCTAGTGGAAGAGGCTCACAAAGTTACCTTTGGGGGAGAACTGAAAGTATTATCACCCCACAATATTAGAGGAATTTTACAACAGAAAGCTGAAAAGTGGATTACTGATGCCAGGCTCCTGAAGTACGAGGGTATCCTGATATCTTCACCTAAACTAGAACTTGAAGTTACTGGTTTACAGAATCCAGCACAATTTCTGTACGGGGAACCGTCAGAGGAGATAACTCATGATTGCCTGCACACTATTGAAGAACAAGCCAAAATTAGACCAGATTTGGAGGAAGAAGAGCTAGAGGATGGGGAAAAACTTTTTGTAGATGGATCTTCCCGGGTAATAGAGGGGAAAAGAAAATCAGGATATGCGATAATTAATGGAAAAACATTTAAGGTAATAGAATCAGGGCCCCTGAGTCCCAGTTGGTCGGCTCAAGCATGCGAGTTATACGCAGTTTTAAGAGCTTTACAATTATTAGAAGGAAAAATCGGCACCATCTATACGGATTCCAAATATGCCTTTGGAATAGTGCATACATTTGGGAAAATTTGGGAAGAAAGAGGCTTAATAAATTCCCAGGGAAAGGGATTGGTTCATCAGGAGTTAATAATTGAAATTTTGCAGGCTTTACGGAGGCCGGTAGGAATAGCAGTGGTCCATTTAAAAGGGCATCAGCGGGGATTAACTCCACTGACAAGGGGAAACAATCTAGCAGATCAAGAAGCAAAACGAGCGGCTTTAATGATCTTCAAGGAAAAGAAAGATAGAAAGTTTCCTTGCAAGGATTGTTGGAAGAGCACACTTCATTGTAGCTGTGCGAATCCTAATTATCAGTTTTGTTGTGCGCATGGGGAAGAGTACCACCTGTACAGCTTCACTGTGCAGGAGAAAGACAAGTTAGTCCGAATGGGGGCAAGGGAAGTCAAATCTGGAGAATGGGAACTTCCTGATGGACGAGAGGTCATTTCAAAAACTATGGCTATAAGAATCATGCGCAAGTACCATGAAAACACCCACTGGGGGGTTCAAGCACTAGTAGATCAATTTGCCATAAAATATGCTTGCATTGGGGTATATAATATAGCAAAAAGAATAATTGGAGATTGCCTAATTTGCCAAAAAGTGAACAAGCACCAATTAAGAGAAAGACCATTAGGGGGAAGAGATTTGGCTCACCGACCCTTCGCCAAAATTCAGATAGACTTCACCGAACTACCGAAAGTAGGCAGGTATAGATATTTGTTGGTAATAATAGATCATTTAACACACTTTGTAGAAGCATTTCCAACAGTCAGGGCCACTGCCCAAACGGTGACAAAACTATTGCTTGAAAATGTGATACCTAGGTATGGCTCTATTGAAACTATTGACTCTGATAGGGGACCACATTTTGCTTCAAAAATCATAAAAGAAGTTTTTACTGCTTTGGGGACCAAGTGGGAATATCATACACCCTGGCACCCACAGAGTTCGGGAAAAATAGAGCGGGTAAACGGTGAGATAAAGAAACAACTGACCAAATTAATGATGGAGACCAAATTATCTTGGGTAAAATGCCTTCCCTTAGCCTTATTAAATATTAGAATCCAACCTCACACGGATGTGGGAATCTCCCCTTTCGAAATGTTATATGGAATGCCTTATGATTTGGAGGTTCCCCGAGATCATCCCCAGGCTGAAAATTTACAACTGAAACAGTACATAATCCAACTCATGTCTATGAGGAAACAATTGCGAGATAAAGGCTTAGCAGTACAAAGGCCTCCGTTGGACATTGCAATACACAATATACAACCTGGAGATAACGTTTTAATTAGGCCATGGAAGGAGTCCTCACTAACTCCCCGCTGGGAAGGGCCTTATCTTGTTTTACTCACTACAGAAACCGCCATCCGGACTGCTGAACGGGGGTGGACCCATGCCAGCCGGGTAAAAGGACCCATCTCCGAGGAGCAGTGGGAGAGCTCTGGAGACCCGAATACCTTGAAATTAAAACTGCGAAGAAAAAGACAGACTAATAAATTGAACTGAGCAATGAACATGTATCGGTAAGGCGGAGACGCTTCGCTTGTTAACCTTTTTTTTACAGAAGAACCACACTTGGAGACCTGGAAAATACATGGATACGTAAGGACTATATTGAAATCAGAATTGTGGTTGTAATTGTAATTATCATTATATATATGAGCCTTTAAGAAAAGTGATGTGTCACATAGTTCATATTAATTGTAGCAATAAGTTTGGTAGTAGCAGGGAAGGAACTTACATATCTTTGGAAGTGCCGAAAACAGGAGTAGCCTCGTTTAAACAATTTAAAAATAAAATACCAAAGTGCTACTCCCAGGAGAATCGGGAGCCGAACAGAAAATAAATAAGTGAGGGCCGATTCACTGTCACATTTCTCCTGAAGATTGTCCTTGCCACCAAGAAGATGACATTCCTCGTAGCTCGAAGCAACCGAGTTGACGAGCGAGGTGGAGGGACAAGGTGCTGTGGAGAACTGACCCCTGTCACTGCAGATGATTTAAAGGCCCTCCAAGTGAAAAGGCCCCGAGGTTCCAAATGGGAAAAAGGCACTAGTCAAATTGGCTTAAAACAAAATTGGAGGCTTCACCCTTTTCGGTACGTCCTGACTATTCTGTTTTTAATGTTACCACAAACATGGGGGAAACGGAGCCACCAAGCTCATCAGCCATTCGAATGGACACTGCATCAAGTGGGCATTGATGATGATAAAGTCATACAAACTATAATAACTCCAGGGGCCCCTGCCTTTAAGACCACTCTGTGTCAGTTAGCGCCAGTAGATGGAGCGTGTAAAAATGAAGGTACACCATTTTATCTATGCCCGAGCTCTAACCCTGGGAAATCGTATTGTAACCAACCAGGACAACATTTTTGCGCATACTGGGGTTGTGAAACAATTGCTAACCGGTGGATTCCAGAGCCTGGAAAAGATCCCTTCTTGAAGGTATCTTGGGCCCCTTATGGATGTAAGCCGCAAGTGGTACGTACACTGGATAGAAGTGGGTCTGTCAGTATCGCAAAGTGGAGTTGCAACTACTGGCACTTGAATGTGACCCGACCTCAGGACCCTAGCTGGCTAGTAGGAAGAACTCGGGGAGTTCGTTATAATAAGGAACTAGGGCAAGATAGAGGTGGGCTAATACACATTAAAAAGAAACCAGCCTCGAATGATCCACTGCCAGTAGGCCCCAAGCAGGTCCTGACTGATGATTTGGCTAAGAAAACAGACCCCGACCAGACATTGACTGATAGTTTGGTCAAGGAAACAGAGGGTGATGTAACGAAAGTTATTGTAATGAATAGTACCCAAGCCATCCAAACCCCTGACGAAAACTCTGGGGATAACCCTCTTTGGAAACTGATGCAAGCCAGTTACCTGGTATTAAACCACACAAACCCAAATTAAATCACACAAACCACACAAACACAAACATTGCTGGGTGTGTTGCGATACTAGACCTCCCTTCTATGAGGCAATAGGCATCCACTCAAAGGCGAAAAGGGTAAATGGTTCAAACCCAACACAATGTTTATGGGATTCTGAAGGTCGAAAACCAGGCCTGACGATGCAACATGTATCGGGACAAGGGAGATGTATTGGGAATGTACCCCCAGAGAAAAATAAATTATGCAAGATAAGAGCTTCCCTGAAAGGGAAGCCCCCTGCTGATTGGCTAATACCAGCCCGTAACACCAAATGGATCTGCTCCAAAACTGGAATCACTCCCTGTTTATCTCTTAAATTGTTCAACGAATATGAGGAATATTGCATCCAAGTGATGATAATCCCCCGGATCATATACCACCCTGAGGAATTTGTGCATAATAACCAGAATACCCAGAGTCACCACTTACAGAAACGAGAACCATTTACCTTTACGGCTTTGACAATAGCCACTTTGATAGCTGTAGGAGCAACAGGCGCGGGCACAGGAATAACGTCATTGGTCCAACAAAATCAGAAATTTCAATCACTTAGAATAGCAGTAGACGAAGACTTGGTAAGAATTGAACAATCAATAACTGCCTTGGAAAAATCTGTTAGATCATTATCAGAGGTGGTGCTACAAAACCGAAGGGGGTTAGATTTAATGTTTCTACAACAAGGTGGGCTATGTGCTGCCTTGGGAGAACAATGTTGTGTATATGCTGATCACACAGGGATTGTAAGGGATACTATGACAAAACTTCGGGAAGGCCTAGAAAAACGAAAACGAGAACAAGAAACGCAACAAGGCTGGTATGAGTCCTGGTTTAACCACTCTCCTTGGCTTACCGCATTACTATCTACCATTGCAGGACCCTTGATTATATTAATACTGGTATTAACTTTTGGACCCTGTATATTCAATAGAGTAGTTACAATTGTAAAAAACAGATTGGAAGCAGCTCATTTGATGCTTATGAGAGCCAAGCATGAACCTCTGGGAGGAATACCGGAGGTGGAGGAGACCCTCATTTTGAGCCAGCAGGTGCTTAAGCGATTTGATGAACAAAATAGTGAAAAGAAAAAGGGGGGATTGTAATAAACTGTGAGCTGTTTGTTCATCAAACCTTGTCAGAACAATGGAGAGTTATATGAAATACACAAAGTCGGCCACAAGAAAGTTACATTAAATACACAAGGTCAGCCACAGGCACCTGGCTATGTAAAAACGGCATGCAGGACTGCGAAAGGAGGGAGCGGGGGGGGCTCATAAAGATGAAGGGTATAAAACCAGTAACTTTCTAACCATATAGTTTGAAGAAGCAATTAGTGGGAGGGGGAAGTCTGGTTTGGAGCAAGAAACAGTCTCACATTATCTCGAGGGAGGGAGGGAGTGATTAAAAGGAGCAAGGATTCGAGAACAGGATGGCACCCATCACATAAATCTCCTTGTTCAAGAAGGACACGAATCGGCTCAGACTGATAAGGACACTGCCAACTTGTGGGAACAGCACATTCCAGGCAAAGGTGAAAAGTACACCGTGAGGAAGACCTACGGCCTTCCTCCCAAAAGACCCCCGAAGACCCTCGCCCACAATTCCTGGGAGAATTTGCGCAAGCGCGAAGGACTGATAAGCTAATTAGCATACGAAGCGAGAGTAGGTGGGTTTAGGTAATGAATATGTATAAGCATCAACGGAATATTTATTGTTTTTACTGTATAAGAATGGGGCGGTTTGCTATCTCGGCGCGCGCCGTTGGCGGAGCAGGAGACTCCCCGGCCGCCCAGCGCTGTTTTGCTTACTGGTCGCTTGCTTTAATAAACCAAATTTTTAATTGGCCAATCTCTGTCAGTTAATTGGACAAAGAGGGCAGATAAACTATAACAGCAGGACGCCATTTTATGGGGGCAGGACGCCATTTTGGGGGGGTAGAAGGCCCAGTTGTGGGGCAGGGGGCCACTTTCGGGGGCAAGAGAGCATTTTGGGGAGCAGGACGCCATTTTGGGGGGTAGAAGGCCCAGTTATGGGGCAGGAGACCACTTTCGGGGGCGAGAGCGCATTTTGTGGGGCAAGGAGGCCATTTTGGGGGTCGCCCCACCCACGGCGAGGGAGGACCCGAGACACCCAATCGCGGCGAGGGACGACCCGAGACACCCAATGGCGGCGAGGGAAGACCTCCGGTGTCCAATGGCGGCAAGGTGAGACCCGAGTGAGCTCCGCCCCCCACCCCCCCAGCTTATGGGCGGGGCCACGTTGGGTTGGCCAACCTGGTTGAGCTCTCAAGACCCGCGATGGCCCCGCCCACGGCGGCCATCTTGGGACAGAACGCTGGGCAGAGATGAGAGGCGGGAAGGGGCCCAGGGGAGTTTTTACTCGTGGCCCATGCCGCGCTGGCAAAGCAGCGCCGTCCCCTCCTCTTCCTCGGAGGAAGGGGGTGGGCGGGGCTTCCTCCCGGCACGGGGCCGTCCGCGGGGGCTCAGCCCTCGTCGCTGCCGGAGACGCTGGCCATGGCGTAGGCGCCGGCGTCGTCCTTGTCGTGCAGCCCCTTCCAGTGAACGCCGCCTGGCCGGGGGAGGGGGGCGGGGCCTAGGCGGGGGGTGCAGCCGCGATGGCCCCGCCCCCTCAGTGAAAAACCGGGTGGCCCTGCCCCCTTCCCGGTTTTATATCGCTCGATGTTAAGCTTGGGAAGAGGGAGGGGTGGAGGGAGGTTATCTTGTTCTCTGTCTCATTATCTTGCTGTTTGTAGTAATAAATGAATAGTTTTCCCCAAGTCGAGTCTGTTTTGCCCGTGACGGTAAATTTAAGGATTTCTCCCTGTCCTTATCTCAAACCTCGAGCCGTTTTTCCTTACATTATCTCCCCCTGTTCTCTCGGAGGGTGGGAGGAGTGAGAGAGAGACTGCGTAGTCTGGTCCTGATCGGGGCTGAACTACGACAGTGTTACTTTCTTAAACATTCTCCAAACCCATAGGTACAGCACAATAGTTAATATTAATAAAACCCCTAAGCTAATCAATAAGATCACAACGGGGCGCACCATAGTATTAAGGATCCCTGTTGCCTCTGTCCCAGCCCCACTCATGCCCTGAGTACATTTCCATTTTGTGCATAACCACAGTGGCCAAGTTTAAGCCCGACCGTTTAAAAGGTGGTCCCATGCTTCCTGTAAACCCAAGGGAGGCGTGAGACCACGGCCATTTGGTGTCCTTTTGATTACAAGTTGGTGGTAAGATGCAGGAAAATATTGTAAGCCCAATCACAATTCCAATTAAACAATTGGTCATTTTAGGATTTAGTTGGTCTAGTGGATTAGTACAGCTACTTCTGTAGATAATGTACTGCCTTTGGTGACCTGCTAAAATGGGTTTTATATTTCCTATAATAAAATGACAAATAAGATATAAACTGTACCGATGACAGATTTGGGCGAGATTAGTTACTGGCCGGTCCCGGTTTCTTTGTCCGGTATCGTTTGCTGTGGTGTCCCTCCGGTTCACTACTGCACTGTTCCCGCCCTTATCCGTTCGAACGAGTTTAAGTCTCAAGTCTTCGTTGTTGTCTGGAGTTACTTTCCACAAGGTTGCAGAGGCTCTCTTGATCCGAGTATGGTGTATCCAGGAGTTCTGTCCCTTTACCTTAATTGCCGTGTAGGTGGAGAGGAGGACTTGAAAAGGTCCGGCCCACTGTGGTTCCAGAGTTTTTTCTGTAAGAGACTTAACATATACATAGTCCCCTGGTTGTATATCGTGAACAGGCCCATCCAGACCCCTACGACGTGTTCCCATTGCATGTTTTTCAATTCTTTTTAATTGTTTGTTTAGTGCCACCATATAGGAGGTCATTATTTCTTCACCAATTTGTGAAGACGTTCCCTTTTGTACCCCATAGGGTCGTCCATATAGAATTTCGAATGGACTAAGCCCTTCTCTTGCTCTTGGTCTGGTTCGTATTCGTATAAGAGCTAATGGTAAAGTTAGATTAGTTTCCTGACCCAACTTGACAATCTGTTGTTTGATTAGGTGATTCATTTTCTCCACCTGGCCACTTGATTGTGGTCGGTAAGAGGTATGTAATTGCCACTCTATCCCTAGATGGTGGCTAATTGCTTGTACTATTCTGGACACAAAATGTGGTCCTCTATCCGATGACATTACTGCTGCGACTCCAAACCTAGGTACTATTTCCTGGAGCAGTATTTTGGTTACTTCCCAGGCTTTAGCAGTTCCGCACGGGAAAGCTTCTGGCCAGCCTGAAAAGGTATCCGTAAGTACTAATAAGTATCGATACCCCCCTTTTCTAGGGAGTTCTGAGAAATCAATCTGCCAACGTTGTCCCGGACCATTCCCCTTTCCGATTTTTTCAAGTTTCGGCCCTTTTACAACTTTAGGATTAGTCTGGAGACAAAGATCACATTGTTGAGTTACTTGTCTAGCGGTAGTGTCTAAGTTTCGCGCTATTATGTTCCTGATGAGATCTTTATATAGGGCTTCTGCCCCCCCCTCCCCCCAGTGTCTTTTTCTATGTTCTTCTCGGACTACTGACCATATCATGTAGGAGGGAATTACTACCCTCCCGTGTGAGGGGTAGTAATTGGCCCACCCTTCCTCATTATATGACCCCTTTAGATCATTAATAAGTTTGCCGACTTCCTTTGTGTATTCTGGTTTACCTTCTAGAAATACCTGTCCATCAGGTATTAGCGCACCCTCTACCTTGATTGTTTCTCTAGCTGCTTGTTTTGCTTCCCTATCTGCCAGCTCATTTCCTCTTTCCAATTCTGTGCTCACTTTCTGGTGTGCTTTAATATGCATAATTGCCACCTTTTTGGGAAGCTGGACTGCATTCAGGATTTTCAAAATCCCTTCTGCGTGTTTGATGGTTTTTCCATGAGAATTTAACAGTCCTCTTTCCTTCCATATTGCTCCATGGGCATGTACCACCCCAAAGGCATATTTAGGGTCAGTCCAAATGTTTACAGTCCTTCCCTGGGCTCTCTCCAGGGCTCAGGTAAGGGCTATGATCTCGGCCTTTTGGGCTGAGACGTCGGCTGATAGTGGCCTGGACTCTATCACCTTTTCAAAAGTGGTAACAGCATATCCGGAATGTCGCCTTCCATTTAACATATAGCTGCTTCCATCGGTGAACCAATGTTCGGCTCCATCGACAGGGACATCTTTAAGATCCGTTCGACTAGAATACATGGTTTCAATTGTTTCCAAGCAGTCATGACTCACCGGCTCCCCGATGTTCCCATCAAGGAATGAGGCCGGATTGATGATGTTTGTGGTCACGATTTCAACATCATCCTGTTCAACCATTATAGCTTGATATTTCAGGAACCTTTGTGGGGAAAGCCAATGCCCTCCTTTTGCTTCAAGGACCGCAGATACAGTCTGGGAAACTAGGACAGTCATTTTCTGGCCTAGAGTGAACTTTCAGGCTTCTTGAATGTTTAGAATGACAGCTGCTACTGCTCTCAGACAGCTGGGCCACTGTCGCAGTTCAGCCCTGATCAGGACCAGACTACACAGTCTCTCTCTCGCTCCCCCCACCCTCCGAGAGAATAGGGGGAGATGATATAAGAAAAACGGCTCGAGGTTTGAGATAAGGACGGGAAGAAATTTGTAAAGTTACCGTTACAGGCAAAACAGACTCGACTTGGGGAAAAACACTCATTTATTTCTAAAACTAGCAGGAGAATGAGACAGGGAACAAGATAACCTCCCCCCACTCCTCCCTCTTCCCGGGCTTAACATTATCTCTACTACCTTCCCCTCCCGAGCAGCATGGAGGGGGGGTCGGGGGCGGGGGGGGGGGAATGGGGGTCGCAGTCAGTTCATCACGCGTTGTTTTACGCCTCTGTGTCATCGTTGGGGGAAGAACTACTTGCATTCCTCCTCTGCTCCAGCGTGGGGTCCCTCCCACGGGCCACAGTCCTCCGTGAAACTGCCCCGGCATGGGTCATCTCTTCCACAGGGTGCAGTCCCTCTAGAACAGCTGTCCCAGCGGGCCCTCCACGGGGCACAGTCTCCTTCAGGCCTCTACCTGTTCCGGCGTGGGGTCCTCCACAGGCTGCAGGTGGACCTCTGCCCCTCCGTGGACCTCCATGGGCTGCAGGGGGACAACCTGCTCCACCATGGTCGTCACCACGAGTTGCAGAGGAATCTTGGCCAGAAGCCATATTACTCCTCCCCCTCCTTCTTCACTGACCTTGGCGTCTGCAGCCGTTCCTCGCAACAGGCTGGCAGACGCCTCTCAGGATCCTTTTTACATCTTATTCACTTCAACTGCTCCTCTCCACTTCTTGCAGCCAGGCCGGGCCGAGTTGGGCCCAGTCGGCTGCCCGGCGGGAGGCCAGAGGGTGAGGCCTGCAAGGCCCACAAGGCTCGCGCTTCCCCCTCTCTGCCCCCCGCTCAGCTGCTTCACATCTCTCCCTTTTTTTTTTTCTGTTTCCCCCTTCTTAAATATGTTATAGCAGAGGCATTATCACAGAACATTCTGCTACCAATTGGCTCGGCCTTGGCCAGCAGTGGGTCCGCCCTAGGCCCGGCCAAGTCCACTGAACAAAGGGGAGCGACTTCTAGCAGTTTCCTACAGAAGCTACCACCTTAGCACCCCCCCACTAACAAAACCAGAACAGCCACCCTTTCGCAGCGGCATCCAGCTGTTTGGAGAAGTATGCTACCGCCCGTCTGTATGGTCCCAAATCTTGTGCCAATATTCCTAGTGCCATTCCTTGTTTTTCGTGGGAAAATAGAAAAAATGGCTTACTCACATCAGGAAGTCCCAATGCTGATGCCGACATCAGGGCTTTCTTCAGCTGATGGAAGGCTCGATCTGACTCAGCATCCCACTGGAGATCCTTTTGGTTAGCTGCTATCAGGGAATAGAGTGGCTTAAACAGGCAGACCATAATCACATATCCAAAGTTGGCACCACCCCGTCATTCCTAAGAATGTCCGTAGTTCCTTTATAGTTTGTGGTCGGGGGCTTTGGCATATGGCCTCTTTCCGGGCTTGTCCTAGGATCCGTTGTCCGGCACTGATCTCGTACCCCAGGTACGTGACCTGGGGTTGTAACAACGCCTGTGCCTTTTTCTTAGAAACCCGATATCCCTGTAGTCCCAGGAAATTTAACAGACTCACGGTCCAAATGACACAGGATTCTTTGGTTCTGGTTGCAATAAGAAGGTCGTCTACATACTGTAACACCTTCCCTTCTTCTGAAGGTGGTTCCCATGATTCCAAGTCCTTTGCTAGCTGATTCCTCAAAACTGTGGGGCACGAGAAGTGCCTGCTCCGGAGGCTTCTTGCGAGCAGCGCTAAAAGCACGCGAACATCGCGTTTCTGTGCTTTCCTGAACAGCTTGCGCTGGGACAGTTACAGCCGTGTTTTGCAAGCTGTCCGGGGTTCTGAGGCACTAAAAGTGCGGATGTGTGGCGACTGTCCAAGACGAGAACCGGCTGCTCTGAAAGCCCTTCCTGCTCGTCACGTACGCTTTCTAGCAGCTCTACGGACACACACGCGTCAGCCTCTTCACTGTCCTACACAGCTAGCACGCTGGCAGTTACCGTCAACTTGGAAGCAGCCGCGCAGAAGGCAGTCGCCCTGCAACCGGCGAACAGCGCACATTCGCGGCTACACGCGAGCTGGCCGCACTCGGAGCTTTCGCGGCTCTTCTCTCGCTCTTTCCCGCAGAGCTCCGGCGATGCACAACTCGAACCGCGAAAGCCGCAATGAGCTTTGTGCAAGCTGCGCAGAAGAAACAAGGCACTAAACCGGCAAATGTCCAGCTAATCTCCAACGTGAAAAGGGTCAGCAAGGAAAGCTCTTGCTAACAGCCCAGAAGCATTGCGACGCTTCTCTGGATGATTTGCCCACCAACACTTCACATCAGCTCAAGCCGGCTGCCCGGAGGAAAAGAGGCTAGGAAAGATCGTAGCAGGCACGGTTGTTGCTGCACGAGAAGTGCCTGCTCCGGAGGCTTCTTGCGAGCAGCGCTAAAAGCACGCGAACATCGCGTTTCTGTGCTTTCCTGAACAGCTTGCGCTGGGACAGTTACAGCCGTGTTTTGCAAGCTGTCCGGGGTTCTGAGGCACTAAAAGTGCGGATGTGTGGCGACTGTGCAAGACGAGAACCGGCTGCTCTGAAAGCCCTTCCTGCTCGTCACGTACGCTTTCTAGCAGCTCTACGGACACACACGCGTCAGCCTCTTCACTGTCCTACACAGCTAGCACGCTGGCAGTTACCGTCAACTTGGAAGCAGCCGCGCAGAAGGCAGTCGCCCTGCAACCGGCGAACAGCGCACATTCGCGGCTACACGCGAGCTGGCCGCACTCGGAGCTTTCGCGGCTCTTCTCTCGCTCTTTCCCGCAGAGCTCCGGCGATGCACAACTCGAACCGCGAAAGCCGCAATGAGCTTTGTGCAAGCTGCGCAGAAGAAACAAGGCACTAAACCGGCAAATGTCCAGCTAATCTCCAACGTGAAAAGGGTCAGCAAGGAAAGCTCTTGCTAACAGCCCAGAAGCATTGCGACTCTTCTCTGGATGATTTGCCCACGAACACTTCACATCAGCTCAAGCCGGCTGCCCGGAGGAAAAGAGGCTAGGAAAGATCGTAGCAGGCACGGTTGTTGCTGCACGAGAAGTGCCTGCTCCGGAGGCTTCTTGCGAGCAGCGCTAAAAGCACGCGAACATCGCGTTTCTGTGCTTTCCTGAACAGCTTGCGCTGGGACAGTTACAGCCGTGTTTTGCAAGCTGTCCGGGGTTCTGAGGCACTAAAAGTGCGGATGTGTGGCGACTGTCCAAGACGAGAACCGGCTGCTCTGAAAGCCCTTCCTGCTCGTCACGTACGCTTTCTAGCAGCTCTACGGACACACACGCGTCAGCCTCTTCACTGTCCTACACAGCTAGCACGCTGGCAGTTACCGTCAACTTGGAAGCAGCCGCGCAGAAGGCAGTCGCCCTGCAACCGGCGAACAGCGCACATTCGCGGCTACACGCGAGCTGGCCGCACTCGGAGCTTTCGCGGCTCTTCTCTCGCTCTTTCCCGCAGAGCTCCGGCGATGCACAACTCGAACCGCGAAAGCCGCAATGAGCTTTGTGCAAGCTGCGCAGAAGAAACAAGGCACTAAACCGGCAAATGTCCAGCTAATCTCCAACGTGAAAAGGCTCAGCAAGGAAAGCTCTTGCTAACAGCCCAGAAGCATTGCGACGCTTCTCTGGATGATTTGCCCACCAACACTTCACATCAGCTCAAGCCGGCTGCCCGGAGGAAAAGAGGCTAGGAAAGATCGTAGCAGGCACGGTTGTTGCTGCACGAGAAGTGCCTGCTCCGGAGGCTTCTTGCGAGCAGCGCTAAAAGCACGCGAACATCGCGTTTCTGTGCTTTCCTGAACAGCTTGCGCTGGGACAGTTACAGCCGTGTTTTGCAAGCTGTCCGGGGTTCTGAGGCACTAAAAGTGCGGATGTGTGGCGACTGTGCAAGACGAGAACCGGCTGCTCTGAAAGCCCTTCCTGCTCGTCACGTACGCTTTCTAGCAGCTCTACGGACACACACGCGTCAGCCTCTTCACTGTCCTACACAGCTAGCACGCTGGCAGTTACCGTCAACTTGGAAGCAGCCGCGCAGAAGGCAGTCGCCCTGCAACCGGCGAACAGCGCACATTCGCGGCTACACGCGAGCTGGCCGCACTCGGAGCTTTCGCGGCTCTTCTCTCGCTCTTTCCCGCAGAGCTCCGGCGATGCACAACTCGAACCGCGAAAGCCGCAATGAGCTTTGTGCAAGCTGCGCAGAAGAAACAAGGCACTAAACCGGCAAATGTCCAGCTAATCTCCAACGTGAAAAGGCTCAGCAAGGAAAGCTCTTGCTAACAGCCCAGAAGCATTGCGACGCTTCTCTGGATGATTTGCCCACCAACACTTCACATCAGCTCAAGCCGGCTGCCCGGAGGAAAAGAGGCTAGGAAAGATCGTAGCAGGCACGGTTGTTGCTGCACGAGAAGTGCCTGCTCCGGAGGCTTCTTGCGAGCAGCGCTAAAAGCACGCGAACATCGCGTTTCTGTGCTTTCCTGAACAGCTTGCGCTGGGACAGTTACAGCCGTGTTTTGCAAGCTGTCCGGGGTTCTGAGGCACTAAAAGTGCGGATGTGTGGCGACTGTGCAAGACGAGAACCGGCTGCTCTGAAAGCCCTTCCTGCTCGTCACGTACGCTTTCTAGCAGCTCTACGGACACACACGCGTCAGCCTCTTCACTGTCCTACACAGCTAGCACGCTGGCAGTTACCGTCAACTTGGAAGCAGCCGCGCAGAAGGCAGTCGCCCTGCAACCGGCGAACAGCGCACATTCGCGGCTACACGCGAGCTGGCCGCACTCGGAGCTTTCGCGGCTCTTCTCTCGCTCTTTCCCGCAGAGCTCCGGCGATGCACAACTCGAACCGCGAAAGCCGCAATGAGCTTTGTGCAAGCTGCGCAGAAGAAACAAGGCACTAAACCGGCAAATGTCCAGCTAATCTCCAACGTGAAAAGGCTCAGCAAGGAAAGCTCTTGCTAACAGCCCAGAAGCATTGCGACGCTTCTCTGGATGATTTGCCCACCAACACTTCACATCAGCTCAAGCCGGCTGCCCGGAGGAAAAGAGGCTAGGAAAGATCGTAGCAGGCACGGTTGTTGCTGCACGAGAAGTGCCTGCTCCGGAGGCTTCTTGCGAGCAGCGCTAAAAGCACGCGAACATCGCGTTTCTGTGCTTTCCTGAACAGCTTGCGCTGGGACAGTTACAGCCGTGTTTTGCAAGCTGTCCGGGGTTCTGAGGCACTAAAAGTGCGGATGTGTGGCGACTGTCCAAGACGAGAACCGGCTGCTCTGAAAGCCCTTCCTGCTCGTCACGTACGCTTTCTAGCAGCTCTACGGACACACACGCGTCAGCCTCTTCACTGTCCTACACAGCTAGCACGCTGGCAGTTACCGTCAACTTGGAAGCAGCCGCGCAGAAGGCAGTCGCCCTGCAACCGGCGAACAGCGCACATTCGCGGCTACACGCGAGCTGGCCGCACTCGGAGCTTTCGCGGCTCTTCTCTCGCTCTTTCCCGCAGAGCTCCGGCGATGCACAACTCGAACCGCGAAAGCCGCAATGAGCTTTGTGCAAGCTGCGCAGAAGAAACAAGGCACTAAACCGGCAAATGTCCAGCTAATCTCCAACGTGAAAAGGGTCAGCAAGGAAAGCTCTTGCTAACAGCCCAGAAGCATTGCGACGCTTCTCTGGATGATTTGCCCACCAACACTTCACATCAGCTCAAGCCGGCTGCCCGGAGGAAAAGAGGCTAGGAAAGATCGTAGCAGGCACGGTTGTTGCTGCACGAGAAGTGCCTGCTCCGGAGGCTTCTTGCGAGCAGCGCTAAAAGCACGCGAACATCGCGTTTCTGTGCTTTCCTGAACAGCTTGCGCTGGGACAGTTACAGCCGTGTTTTGCAAGCTGTCCGGGGTTCTGAGGCACTAAAAGTGCGGATGTGTGGCGACTGTGCAAGACGAGAACCGGCTGCTCTGAAAGCCCTTCCTGCTCGTCACGTACGCTTTCTAGCAGCTCTACGGACACACACGCGTCAGCCTCTTCACTGTCCTACACAGCTAGCACGCTGGCAGTTACCGTCAACTTGGAAGCAGCCGCGCAGAAGGCAGTCGCCCTGCAACCGGCGAACAGCGCACATTCGCGGCTACACGCGAGCTGGCCGCACTCGGAGCTTTCGCGGCTCTTCTCTCGCTCTTTCCCGCAGAGCTCCGGCGATGCACAACTCGAACCGCGAAAGCCGCAATGAGCTTTGTGCAAGCTGCGCAGAAGAAACAAGGCACTAAACCGGCAAATGTCCAGCTAATCTCCAACGTGAAAAGGCTCAGCAAGGAAAGCTCTTGCTAACAGCCCAGAAGCATTGCGACGCTTCTCTGGATGATTTGCCCACCAACACTTCACATCAGCTCAAGCCGGCTGCCCGGAGGAAAAGAGGCTAGGAAAGATCGTAGCAGGCACGGTTGTTGCTGCACGAGAAGTGCCTGCTCCGGAGGCTTCTTGCGAGCAGCGCTAAAAGCACGCGAACATCGCGTTTCTGTGCTTTCCTGAACAGCTTGCGCTGGGACAGTTACAGCCGTGTTTTGCAAGCTGTCCGGGGTTCTGAGGCACTAAAAGTGCGGATGTGTGGCGACTGTGCAAGACGAGAACCGGCTGCTCTGAAAGCCCTTCCTGCTCGTCACGTACGCTTTCTAGCAGCTCTACGGACACACACGCGTCAGCCTCTTCACTGTCCTACACAGCTAGCACGCTGGCAGTTACCGTCAACTTGGAAGCAGCCGCGCAGAAGGCAGTCGCCCTGCAACCGGCGAACAGCGCACATTCGCGGCTACACGCGAGCTGGCCGCACTCGGAGCTTTCGCGGCTCTTCTCTCGCTCTTTCCCGCAGAGCTCCGGCGATGCACAACTCGAACCGCGAAAGCCGCAATGAGCTTTGTGCAAGCTGCGCAGAAGAAACAAGGCACTAAACCGGCAAATGTCCAGCTAATCTCCAACGTGAAAAGGCTCAGCAAGGAAAGCTCTTGCTAACAGCCCAGAAGCATTGCGACGCTTCTCTGGATGATTTGCCCACCAACACTTCACATCAGCTCAAGCCGGCTGCCCGGAGGAAAAGAGGCTAGGAAAGATCGTAGCAGGCACGGTTGTTGCTGCACGAGAAGTGCCTGCTCCGGAGGCTTCTTGCGAGCAGCGCTAAAAGCACGCGAACATCGCGTTTCTGTGCTTTCCTGAACAGCTTGCGCTGGGACAGTTACAGCCGTGTTTTGCAAGCTGTCCGGGGTTCTGAGGCACTAAAAGTGCGGATGTGTGGCGACTGTCCAAGACGAGAACCGGCTGCTCTGAAAGCCCTTCCTGCTCGTCACGTACGCTTTCTAGCAGCTCTACGGACACACACGCGTCAGCCTCTTCACTGTCCTACACAGCTAGCACGCTGGCAGTTACCGTCAACTTGGAAGCAGCCGCGCAGAAGGCACTCGCCCTGCAACCGGCGAACAGCGCACATTCGCGGCTACACGCGAGCTGGCCGCACTCGGAGCTTTCGCGGCTCTTCTCTCGCTCTTTCCCGCAGAGCTCCGGCGATGCACAACTCGAACCGCGAAAGCCGCAATGAGCTTTGTGCAAGCTGCGCAGAAAACAAGGCACTAAACCGGCAAATGTCCAGCTAATCTCCAACGTGAAAAGGGTCAGCAAGGAAAGCTCTTGCTAACAGCCCAGAAGCATTGCGACGCTTCTCTGGATGATTTGCCCACCAACACTTCACATCAGCTCAAGCCGGCTGCCCGGAGGAAAAGAGGCTAGGAAAGATCGTAGCAGGCACGGTTGTTGCTGCACGAGAAGTGCCTGCTCCGGAGGCTTCTTGCGAGCAGCGCTAAAAGCACGCGAACATCGCGTTTCTGTGCTTTCCTGAACAGCTTGCGCTGGGACAGTTACAGCCGTGTTTTGCAAGCTGTCCGGGGTTCTGAGGCACTAAAAGTGCGGATGTGTGGCGACTGTGCAAGACGAGAACCGGCTGCTCTGAAAGCCCTTCCTGCTCGTCACGTACGCTTTCTAGCAGCTCTACGGACACACACGCGTCAGCCTCTTCACTGTCCTACACAGCTAGCACGCTGGCAGTTACCGTCAACTTGGAAGCAGCCGCGCAGAAGGCAGTCGCCCTGCAACCGGCGAACAGCGCACATTCGCGGCTACACGCGAGCTGGCCGCACTCGGAGCTTTCGCGGCTCTTCTCTCGCTCTTTCCCGCAGAGCTCCGGCGATGCACAACTCGAACCGCGAAAGCCGCAATGAGCTTTGTGCAAGCTGCGCAGAAGAAACAAGGCACTAAACCGGCAAATGTCCAGCTAATCTCCAACGTGAAAAGGCTCAGCAAGGAAAGCTCTTGCTAACAGCCCAGAAGCATTGCGACGCTTCTCTGGATGATTTGCCCACCAACACTTCACATCAGCTCAAGCCGGCTGCCCGGAGGAAAAGAGGCTAGGAAAGATCGTAGCAGGCACGGTTGTTGCTGCACGAGAAGTGCCTGCTCCGGAGGCTTCTTGCGAGCAGCGCTAAAAGCACGCGAACATCGCGTTTCTGTGCTTTCCTGAACAGCTTGCGCTGGGACAGTTACAGCCGTGTTTTGCAAGCTGTCCGGGGTTCTGAGGCACTAAAAGTGCGGATGTGTGGCGACTGTGCAAGACGAGAACCGGCTGCTCTGAAAGCCCTTCCTGCTCGTCACGTACGCTTTCTAGCAGCTCTACGGACACACACGCGTCAGCCTCTTCACTGTCCTACACAGCTAGCACGCTGGCAGTTACCGTCAACTTGGAAGCAGCCGCGCAGAAGGCAGTCGCCCTGCAACCGGCGAACAGCGCACATTCGCGGCTACACGCGAGCTGGCCGCACTCGGAGCTTTCGCGGCTCTTCTCTCGCTCTTTCCCGCAGAGCTCCGGCGATGCACAACTCGAACCGCGAAAGCCGCAATGAGCTTTGTGCAAGCTGCGCAGAAGAAACAAGGCACTAAACCGGCAAATGTCCAGCTAATCTCCAACGTGAAAAGGCTCAGCAAGGAAAGCTCTTGCTAACAGCCCAGAAGCATTGCGACGCTTCTCTGGATGATTTGCCCACCAACACTTCACATCAGCTCAAGCCGGCTGCCCGGAGGAAAAGAGGCTAGGAAAGATCGTAGCAGGCACGGTTGTTGCTGCACGAGAAGTGCCTGCTCCGGAGGCTTCTTGCGAGCAGCGCTAAAAGCACGCGAACATCGCGTTTCTGTGCTTTCCTGAACAGCTTGCGCTGGGACAGTTACAGCCGTGTTTTGCAAGCTGTCCGGGGTTCTGAGGCACTAAAAGTGCGGATGTGTGGCGACTGTCCAAGACGAGAACCGGCTGCTCTGAAAGCCCTTCCTGCTCGTCACGTACGCTTTCTAGCAGCTCTACGGACACACACGCGTCAGCCTCTTCACTGTCCTACACAGCTAGCACGCTGGCAGTTACCGTCAACTTGGAAGCAGCCGCGCAGAAGGCAGTCGCCCTGCAACCGGCGAACAGCGCACATTCGCGGCTACACGCGAGCTGGCCGCACTCGGAGCTTTCGCGGCTCTTCTCTCGCTCTTTCCCGCAGAGCTCCGGCGATGCACAACTCGAACCGCGAAAGCCGCAATGAGCTTTGTGCAAGCTGCGCAGAAGAAACAAGGCACTAAACCGGCAAATGTCCAGCTAATCTCCAACGTGAAAAGGGTCAGCAAGGAAAGCTCTTGCTAACAGCCCAGAAGCATTGCGACGCTTCTCTGGATGATTTGCCCACCAACACTTCACATCAGCTCAAGCCGGCTGCCCGGAGGAAAAGAGGCTAGGAAAGATCGTAGCAGGCACGGTTGTTGCTGCACGAGAAGTGCCTGCTCCGGAGGCTTCTTGCGAGCAGCGCTAAAAGCACGCGAACATCGCGTTTCTGTGCTTTCCTGAACAGCTTGCGCTGGGACAGTTACAGCCGTGTTTTGCAAGCTGTCCGGGGTTCTGAGGCACTAAAAGTGCGGATGTGTGGCGACTGTGCAAGACGAGAACCGGCTGCTCTGAAAGCCCTTCCTGCTCGTCACGTACGCTTTCTAGCAGCTCTACGGACACACACGCGTCAGCCTCTTCACTGTCCTACACAGCTAGCACGCTGGCAGTTACCGTCAACTTGGAAGCAGCCGCGCAGAAGGCAGTCGCCCTGCAACCGGCGAACAGCGCACATTCGCGGCTACACGCGAGCTGGCCGCACTCGGAGCTTTCGCGGCTCTTCTCTCGCTCTTTCCCGCAGAGCTCCGGCGATGCACAACTCGAACCGCGAAAGCCGCAATGAGCTTTGTGCAAGCTGCGCAGAAGAAACAAGGCACTAAACCGGCAAATGTCCAGCTAATCTCCAACGTGAAAAGGCTCAGCAAGGAAAGCTCTTGCTAACAGCCCAGAAGCATTGCGACGCTTCTCTGGATGATTTGCCCACCAACACTTCACATCAGCTCAAGCCGGCTGCCCGGAGGAAAAGAGGCTAGGAAAGATCGTAGCAGGCACGGTTGTTGCTGCACGAGAAGTGCCTGCTCCGGAGGCTTCTTGCGAGCAGCGCTAAAAGCACGCGAACATCGCGTTTCTGTGCTTTCCTGAACAGCTTGCGCTGGGACAGTTACAGCCGTGTTTTGCAAGCTGTCCGGGGTTCTGAGGCACTAAAAGTGCGGATGTGTGGCGACTGTGCAAGACGAGAACCGGCTGCTCTGAAAGCCCTTCCTGCTCGTCACGTACGCTTTCTAGCAGCTCTACGGACACACACGCGTCAGCCTCTTCACTGTCCTACACAGCTAGCACGCTGGCAGTTACCGTCAACTTGGAAGCAGCCGCGCAGAAGGCAGTCGCCCTGCAACCGGCGAACAGCGCACATTCGCGGCTACACGCGAGCTGGCCGCACTCGGAGCTTTCGCGGCTCTTCTCTCGCTCTTTCCCGCAGAGCTCCGGCGATGCACAACTCGAACCGCGAAAGCCGCAATGAGCTTTGTGCAAGCTGCGCAGAAGAAACAAGGCACTAAACCGGCAAATGTCCAGCTAATCTCCAACGTGAAAAGGCTCAGCAAGGAAAGCTCTTGCTAACAGCCCAGAAGCATTGCGACGCTTCTCTGGATGATTTGCCCACCAACACTTCACATCAGCTCAAGCCGGCTGCCCGGAGGAAAAGAGGCTAGGAAAGATCGTAGCAGGCACGGTTGTTGCTGCACGAGAAGTGCCTGCTCCGGAGGCTTCTTGCGAGCAGCGCTAAAAGCACGCGAACATCGCGTTTCTGTGCTTTCCTGAACAGCTTGCGCTGGGACAGTTACAGCCGTGTTTTGCAAGCTGTCCGGGGTTCTGAGGCACTAAAAGTGCGGATGTGTGGCGACTGTCCAAGACGAGAACCGGCTGCTCTGAAAGCCCTTCCTGCTCGTCACGTACGCTTTCTAGCAGCTCTACGGACACACACGCGTCAGCCTCTTCACTGTCCTACACAGCTAGCACGCTGGCAGTTACCGTCAACTTGGAAGCAGCCGCGCAGAAGGCACTCGCCCTGCAACCGGCGAACAGCGCACATTCGCGGCTACACGCGAGCTGGCCGCACTCGGAGCTTTCGCGGCTCTTCTCTCGCTCTTTCCCGCAGAGCTCCGGCGATGCACAACTCGAACCGCGAAAGCCGCAATGAGCTTTGTGCAAGCTGCGCAGAAAACAAGGCACTAAACCGGCAAATGTCCAGCTAATCTCCAACGTGAAAAGGGTCAGCAAGGAAAGCTCTTGCTAACAGCCCAGAAGCATTGCGACGCTTCTCTGGATGATTTGCCCACCAACACTTCACATCAGCTCAAGCCGGCTGCCCGGAGGAAAAGAGGCTAGGAAAGATCGTAGCAGGCACGGTTGTTGCTGCACGAGAAGTGCCTGCTCCGGAGGCTTCTTGCGAGCAGCGCTAAAAGCACGCGAACATCGCGTTTCTGTGCTTTCCTGAACAGCTTGCGCTGGGACAGTTACAGCCGTGTTTTGCAAGCTGTCCGGGGTTCTGAGGCACTAAAAGTGCGGATGTGTGGCGACTGTGCAAGACGAGAACCGGCTGCTCTGAAAGCCCTTCCTGCTCGTCACGTACGCTTTCTAGCAGCTCTACGGACACACACGCGTCAGCCTCTTCACTGTCCTACACAGCTAGCACGCTGGCAGTTACCGTCAACTTGGAAGCAGCCGCGCAGAAGGCAGTCGCCCTGCAACCGGCGAACAGCGCACATTCGCGGCTACACGCGAGCTGGCCGCACTCGGAGCTTTCGCGGCTCTTCTCTCGCTCTTTCCCGCAGAGCTCCGGCGATGCACAACTCGAACCGCGAAAGCCGCAATGAGCTTTGTGCAAGCTGCGCAGAAGAAACAAGGCACTAAACCGGCAAATGTCCAGCTAATCTCCAACGTGAAAAGGCTCAGCAAGGAAAGCTCTTGCTAACAGCCCAGAAGCATTGCGACGCTTCTCTGGATGATTTGCCCACCAACACTTCACATCAGCTCAAGCCGGCTGCCCGGAGGAAAAGAGGCTAGGAAAGATCGTAGCAGGCACGGTTGTTGCTGCACGAGAAGTGCCTGCTCCGGAGGCTTCTTGCGAGCAGCGCTAAAAGCACGCGAACATCGCGTTTCTGTGCTTTCCTGAACAGCTTGCGCTGGGACAGTTACAGCCGTGTTTTGCAAGCTGTCCGGGGTTCTGAGGCACTAAAAGTGCGGATGTGTGGCGACTGTGCAAGACGAGAACCGGCTGCTCTGAAAGCCCTTCCTGCTCGTCACGTACGCTTTCTAGCAGCTCTACGGACACACACGCGTCAGCCTCTTCACTGTCCTACACAGCTAGCACGCTGGCAGTTACCGTCAACTTGGAAGCAGCCGCGCAGAAGGCAGTCGCCCTGCAACCGGCGAACAGCGCACATTCGCGGCTACACGCGAGCTGGCCGCACTCGGAGCTTTCGCGGCTCTTCTCTCGCTCTTTCCCGCAGAGCTCCGGCGATGCACAACTCGAACCGCGAAAGCCGCAATGAGCTTTGTGCAAGCTGCGCAGAAGAAACAAGGCACTAAACCGGCAAATGTCCAGCTAATCTCCAACGTGAAAAGGCTCAGCAAGGAAAGCTCTTGCTAACAGCCCAGAAGCATTGCGACGCTTCTCTGGATGATTTGCCCACCAACACTTCACATCAGCTCAAGCCGGCTGCCCGGAGGAAAAGAGTCTAGGAAAGATCGTAGCAGGCACGGTTGTTGCTGCACGAGAAGTGCCTGCTCCGGAGGCTTCTTGCGAGCAGCGCTAAAAGCACGCGAACATCGCGTTTCTGTGCTTTCCTGAACAGCTTGCGCTGGGACAGTTACAGCCGTGTTTTGCAAGCTGTCCGGGGTTCTGAGGCACTAAAAGTGCGGATGTGTGGCGACTGTCCAAGACGAGAACCGGCTGCTCTGAAAGCCCTTCCTGCTCGTCACGTACGCTTTCTAGCAGCTCTACGGACACACACGCGTCAGCCTCTTCACTGTCCTACACAGCTAGCACGCTGGCAGTTACCGTCAACTTGGAAGCAGCCGCGCAGAAGGCACTCGCCCTGCAACCGGCGAACAGCGCACATTCGCGGCTACACGCGAGCTGGCCGCACTCGGAGCTTTCGCGGCTCTTCTCTCGCTCTTTCCCGCAGAGCTCCGGCGATGCACAACTCGAACCGCGAAAGCCGCAATGAGCTTTGTGCAAGCTGCGCAGAAGAAACAAGGCACTAAACCGGCAAATGTCCAGCTAATCTCCAACGTGAAAAGGCTCAGCAAGGAAAGCTCTTGCTAACAGCCCAGAAGCATTGCGACGCTTCTCTGGATGATTTGCCCACCAACACTTCACATCAGCTCAAGCCGGCTGCCCGGAGGAAAAGAGGCTAGGAAAGATCGTAGCAGGCACGGTTGTTGCTGCACGAGAAGTGCCTGCTCCGGAGGCTTCTTGCGAGCAGCGCTAAAAGCACGCGAACATCGCGTTTCTGTGCTTTCCTGAACAGCTTGCGCTGGGACAGTTACAGCCGTGTTTTGCAAGCTGTCCGGGGTTCTGAGGCACTAAAAGTGCGGATGTGTGGCGACTGTGCAAGACGAGAACCGGCTGCTCTGAAAGCCCTTCCTGCTCGTCACGTACGCTTTCTAGCAGCTCTACGGACACACACGCGTCAGCCTCTTCACTGTCCTACACAGCTAGCACGCTGGCAGTTACCGTCAACTTGGAAGCAGCCGCGCAGAAGGCAGTCGCCCTGCAACCGGCGAACAGCGCACATTCGCGGCTACACGCGAGCTGGCCGCACTCGGAGCTTTCGCGGCTCTTCTCTCGCTCTTTCCCGCAGAGCTCCGGCGATGCACAACTCGAACCGCGAAAGCCGCAATGAGCTTTGTGCAAGCTGCGCAGAAGAAACAAGGCACTAAACCGGCAAATGTCCAGCTAATCTCCAACGTGAAAAGGGTCAGCAAGGAAAGCTCTTGCTAACAGCCCAGAAGCATTGCGACGCTTCTCTGGATGATTTGCCCACCAACACTTCACATCAGCTCAAGCCGGCTGCCCGGAGGAAAAGAGGCTAGGAAAGATCGTAGCAGGCACGGTTGTTGCTGCACGAGAAGTGCCTGCTCCGGAGGCTTCTTGCGAGCAGCGCTAAAAGCACGCGAACATCGCGTTTCTGTGCTTTCCTGAACAGCTTGCGCTGGGACAGTTACAGCCGTGTTTTGCAAGCTGTCCGGGGTTCTGAGGCACTAAAAGTGCGGATGTGTGGCGACTGTCCAAGACGAGAACCGGCTGCTCTGAAAGCCCTTCCTGCTCGTCACGTACGCTTTCTAGCAGCTCTACGGACACACACGCGTCAGCCTCTTCACTGTCCTACACAGCTAGCACGCTGGCAGTTACCGTCAACTTGGAAGCAGCCGCGCAGAAGGCACTCGCCCTGCAACCGGCGAACAGCGCACATTCGCGGCTACACGCGAGCTGGCCGCACTCGGAGCTTTCGCGGCTCTTCTCTCGCTCTTTCCCGCAGAGCTCCGGCGATGCACAACTCGAACCGCGAAAGCCGCAATGAGCTTTGTGCAAGCTGCGCAGAAGAAACAAGGCACTAAACCGGCAAATGTCCAGCTAATCTCCAACGTGAAAAGGGTCAGCAAGGAAAGCTCTTGCTAACAGCCCAGAAGCATTGCGACTCTTCTCTGGATGATTTGCCCACCAACACTTCACATCAGCTCAAGCCGGCTGCCCGGAGGAAAAGAGGCTAGGAAAGATCGTAGCAGGCACGGTTGTTGCTGCACGAGAAGTGCCTGCTCCGGAGGCTTCTTGCGAGCAGCGCTAAAAGCACGCGAACATCGCGTTTCTGTGCTTTCCTGAACAGCTTGCGCTGGGACAGTTACAGCCGTGTTTTGCAAGCTGTCCGGGGTTCTGAGGCACTAAAAGTGCGGATGTGTGGCGACTGTGCAAGACGAGAACCGGCTGCTCTGAAAGCCCTTCCTGCTCGTCACGTACGCTTTCTAGCAGCTCTACGGACACACACGCGTCAGCCTCTTCACTGTCCTACACAGCTAGCACGCTGGCAGTTACGGTCAACTTGGAAGCAGCCGCGCAGAAGGCAGTCGCCCTGCAACCGGCGAACAGCGCACATTCGCGGCTACACGCGAGCTGGCCGCACTCGGAGCTTTCGCGGCTCTTCTCTCGCTCTTTCCCGCAGAGCTCCGGCGATGCACAACTCGAACCGCGAAAGCCGCAATGAGCTTTGTGCAAGCTGCGCAGAAGAAACAAGGCACTAAACCGGCAAATGTCCAGCTAATCTCCAACGTGAAAAGGCTCAGCAAGGAAAGCTCTTGCTAACAGCCCAGAAGCATTGCGACGCTTCTCTGGATGATTTGCCCACCAACACTTCACATCAGCTCAAGCCGGCTGCCCGGAGGAAAAGAGTCTAGGAAAGATCGTAGCAGGCACGGTTGTTGCTGCACGAGAAGTGCCTGCTCCGGAGGCTTCTTGCGAGCAGCGCTAAAAGCACGCGAACATCGCGTTTCTGTGCTTTCCTGAACAGCTTGCGCTGGGACAGTTACAGCCGTGTTTTGCAAGCTGTCCGGGGTTCTGAGGCACTAAAAGTGCGGATGTGTGGCGACTGTCCAAGACGAGAACCGGCTGCTCTGAAAGCCCTTCCTGCTCGTCACGTACGCTTTCTAGCAGCTCTACGGACACACACGCGTCAGCCTCTTCACTGTCCTACACAGCTAGCACGCTGGCAGTTACCGTCAACTTGGAAGCAGCCGCGCAGAAGGCACTCGCCCTGCAACCGGCGAACAGCGCACATTCGCGGCTACACGCGAGCTGGCCGCACTCGGAGCTTTCGCGGCTCTTCTCTCGCTCTTTCCCGCAGAGCTCCGGCGATGCACAACTCGAACCGCGAAAGCCGCAATGAGCTTTGTGCAAGCTGCGCAGAAGAAACAAGGCACTAAACCGGCAAATGTCCAGCTAATCTCCAACGTGAAAAGGCTCAGCAAGGAAAGCTCTTGCTAACAGCCCAGAAGCATTGCGACGCTTCTCTGGATGATTTGCCCACCAACACTTCACATCAGCTCAAGCCGGCTGCCCGGAGGAAAAGAGGCTAGGAAAGATCGTAGCAGGCACGGTTGTTGCTGCACGAGAAGTGCCTGCTCCGGAGGCTTCTTGCGAGCAGCGCTAAAAGCACGCGAACATCGCGTTTCTGTGCTTTCCTGAACAGCTTGCGCTGGGACAGTTACAGCCGTGTTTTGCAAGCTGTCCGGGGTTCTGAGGCACTAAAAGTGCGGATGTGTGGCGACTGTGCAAGACGAGAACCGGCTGCTCTGAAAGCCCTTCCTGCTCGTCACGTACGCTTTCTAGCAGCTCTACGGACACACACGCGTCAGCCTCTTCACTGTCCTACACAGCTAGCACGCTGGCAGTTACCGTCAACTTGGAAGCAGCCGCGCAGAAGGCAGTCGCCCTGCAACCGGCGAACAGCGCACATTCGCGGCTACACGCGAGCTGGCCGCACTCGGAGCTTTCGCGGCTCTTCTCTCGCTCTTTCCCGCAGAGCTCCGGCGATGCACAACTCGAACCGCGAAAGCCGCAATGAGCTTTGTGCAAGCTGCGCAGAAGAAACAAGGCACTAAACCGGCAAATGTCCAGCTAATCTCCAACGTGAAAAGGGTCAGCAAGGAAAGCTCTTGCTAACAGCCCAGAAGCATTGCGACGCTTCTCTGGATGATTTGCCCACCAACACTTCACATCAGCTCAAGCCGGCTGCCCGGAGGAAAAGAGGCTAGGAAAGATCGTAGCAGGCACGGTTGTTGCTGCACGAGAAGTGCCTGCTCCGGAGGCTTCTTGCGAGCAGCGCTAAAAGCACGCGAACATCGCGTTTCTGTGCTTTCCTGAACAGCTTGCGCTGGGACAGTTACAGCCGTGTTTTGCAAGCTGTCCGGGGTTCTGAGGCACTAAAAGTGCGGATGTGTGGCGACTGTCCAAGACGAGAACCGGCTGCTCTGAAAGCCCTTCCTGCTCGTCACGTACGCTTTCTAGCAGCTCTACGGACACACACGCGTCAGCCTCTTCACTGTCCTACACAGCTAGCACGCTGGCAGTTACCGTCAACTTGGAAGCAGCCGCGCAGAAGGCACTCGCCCTGCAACCGGCGAACAGCGCACATTCGCGGCTACACGCGAGCTGGCCGCACTCGGAGCTTTCGCGGCTCTTCTCTCGCTCTTTCCCGCAGAGCTCCGGCGATGCACAACTCGAACCGCGAAAGCCGCAATGAGCTTTGTGCAAGCTGCGCAGAAGAAACAAGGCACTAAACCGGCAAATGTCCAGCTAATCTCCAACGTGAAAAGGGTCAGCAAGGAAAGCTCTTGCTAACAGCCCAGAAGCATTGCGACTCTTCTCTGGATGATTTGCCCACCAACACTTCACATCAGCTCAAGCCGGCTGCCCGGAGGAAAAGAGGCTAGGAAAGATCGTAGCAGGCACGGTTGTTGCTGCACGAGAAGTGCCTGCTCCGGAGGCTTCTTGCGAGCAGCGCTAAAAGCACGCGAACATCGCGTTTCTGTGCTTTCCTGAACAGCTTGCGCTGGGACAGTTACAGCCGTGTTTTGCAAGCTGTCCGGGGTTCTGAGGCACTAAAAGTGCGGATGTGTGGCGACTGTGCAAGACGAGAACCGGCTGCTCTGAAAGCCCTTCCTGCTCGTCACGTACGCTTTCTAGCAGCTCTACGGACACACACGCGTCAGCCTCTTCACTGTCCTACACAGCTAGCACGCTGGCAGTTACGGTCAACTTGGAAGCAGCCGCGCAGAAGGCAGTCGCCCTGCAACCGGCGAACAGCGCACATTCGCGGCTACACGCGAGCTGGCCGCACTCGGAGCTTTCGCGGCTCTTCTCTCGCTCTTTCCCGCAGAGCTCCGGCGATGCACAACTCGAACCGCGAAAGCCGCAATGAGCTTTGTGCAAGCTGCGCAGAAGAAACAAGGCACTAAACCGGCAAATGTCCAGCTAATCTCCAACGTGAAAAGGCTCAGCAAGGAAAGCTCTTGCTAACAGCCCAGAAGCATTGCGACGCTTCTCTGGATGATTTGCCCACCAACACTTCACATCAGCTCAAGCCGGCTGCCCGGAGGAAAAGAGTCTAGGAAAGATCGTAGCAGGCACGGTTGTTGCTGCACGAGAAGTGCCTGCTCCGGAGGCTTCTTGCGAGCAGCGCTAAAAGCACGCGAACATCGCGTTTCTGTGCTTTCCTGAACAGCTTGCGCTGGGACAGTTACAGCCGTGTTTTGCAAGCTGTCCGGGGTTCTGAGGCACTAAAAGTGCGGATGTGTGGCGACTGTCCAAGACGAGAACCGGCTGCTCTGAAAGCCCTTCCTGCTCGTCACGTACGCTTTCTAGCAGCTCTACGGACACACACGCGTCAGCCTCTTCACTGTCCTACACAGCTAGCACGCTGGCAGTTACCGTCAACTTGGAAGCAGCCGCGCAGAAGGCACTCGCCCTGCAACCGGCGAACAGCGCACATTCGCGGCTACACGCGAGCTGGCCGCACTCGGAGCTTTCGCGGCTCTTCTCTCGCTCTTTCCCGCAGAGCTCCGGCGATGCACAACTCGAACCGCGAAAGCCGCAATGAGCTTTGTGCAAGCTGCGCAGAAGAAACAAGGCACTAAACCGGCAAATGTCCAGCTAATCTCCAACGTGAAAAGGCTCAGCAAGGAAAGCTCTTGCTAACAGCCCAGAAGCATTGCGACGCTTCTCTGGATGATTTGCCCACCAACACTTCACATCAGCTCAAGCCGGCTGCCCGGAGGAAAAGAGGCTAGGAAAGATCGTAGCAGGCACGGTTGTTGCTGCACGAGAAGTGCCTGCTCCGGAGGCTTCTTGCGAGCAGCGCTAAAAGCACGCGAACATCGCGTTTCTGTGCTTTCCTGAACAGCTTGCGCTGGGACAGTTACAGCCGTGTTTTGCAAGCTGTCCGGGGTTCTGAGGCACTAAAAGTGCGGATGTGTGGCGACTGTGCAAGACGAGAACCGGCTGCTCTGAAAGCCCTTCCTGCTCGTCACGTACGCTTTCTAGCAGCTCTACGGACACACACGCGTCAGCCTCTTCACTGTCCTACACAGCTAGCACGCTGGCAGTTACCGTCAACTTGGAAGCAGCCGCGCAGAAGGCAGTCGCCCTGCAACCGGCGAACAGCGCACATTCGCGGCTACACGCGAGCTGGCCGCACTCGGAGCTTTCGCGGCTCTTCTCTCGCTCTTTCCCGCAGAGCTCCGGCGATGCACAACTCGAACCGCGAAAGCCGCAATGAGCTTTGTGCAAGCTGCGCAGAAGAAACAAGGCACTAAACCGGCAAATGTCCAGCTAATCTCCAACGTGAAAAGGGTCAGCAAGGAAAGCTCTTGCTAACAGCCCAGAAGCATTGCGACGCTTCTCTGGATGATTTGCCCACCAACACTTCACATCAGCTCAAGCCGGCTGCCCGGAGGAAAAGAGGCTAGGAAAGATCGTAGCAGGCACGGTTGTTGCTGCACGAGAAGTGCCTGCTCCGGAGGCTTCTTGCGAGCAGCGCTAAAAGCACGCGAACATCGCGTTTCTGTGCTTTCCTGAACAGCTTGCGCTGGGACAGTTACAGCCGTGTTTTGCAAGCTGTCCGGGGTTCTGAGGCACTAAAAGTGCGGATGTGTGGCGACTGTCCAAGACGAGAACCGGCTGCTCTGAAAGCCCTTCCTGCTCGTCACGTACGCTTTCTAGCAGCTCTACGGACACACACGCGTCAGCCTCTTCACTGTCCTACACAGCTAGCACGCTGGCAGTTACCGTCAACTTGGAAGCAGCCGCGCAGAAGGCAGTCGCCCTGCAACCGGCGAACAGCGCACATTCGCGGCTACACGCGAGCTGGCCGCACTCGGAGCTTTCGCGGCTCTTCTCTCGCTCTTTCCCGCAGAGCTCCGGCGATGCACAACTCGAACCGCGAAAGCCGCAATGAGCTTTGTGCAAGCTGCGCAGAAGAAACAAGGCACTAAACCGGCAAATGTCCAGCTAATCTCCAACGTGAAAAGGGTCAGCAAGGAAAGCTCTTGCTAACAGCCCAGAAGCATTGCGACTCTTCTCTGGATGATTTGCCCACCAACACTTCACATCAGCTCAAGCCGGCTGCCCGGAGGAAAAGAGGCTAGGAAAGATCGTAGCAGGCACGGTTGTTGCTGCACGAGAAGTGCCTGCTCCGGAGGCTTCTTGCGAGCAGCGCTAAAAGCACGCGAACATCGCGTTTCTGTGCTTTCCTGAACAGCTTGCGCTGGGACAGTTACAGCCGTGTTTTGCAAGCTGTCCGGGGTTCTGAGGCACTAAAAGTGCGGATGTGTGGCGACTGTGCAAGACGAGAACCGGCTGCTCTGAAAGCCCTTCCTGCTCGTCACGTACGCTTTCTAGCAGCTCTACGGACACACACGCGTCAGCCTCTTCACTGTCCTACACAGCTAGCACGCTGGCAGTTACGGTCAACTTGGAAGCAGCCGCGCAGAAGGCAGTCGCCCTGCAACCGGCGAACAGCGCACATTCGCGGCTACACGCGAGCTGGCCGCACTCGGAGCTTTCGCGGCTCTTCTCTCGCTCTTTCCCGCAGAGCTCCGGCGATGCACAACTCGAACCGCGAAAGCCGCAATGAGCTTTGTGCAAGCTGCGCAGAAGAAACAAGGCACTAAACCGGCAAATGTCCAGCTAATCTCCAACGTGAAAAGGCTCAGCAAGGAAAGCTCTTGCTAACAGCCCAGAAGCATTGCGACGCTTCTCTGGATGATTTGCCCACCAACACTTCACATCAGCTCAAGCCGGCTGCCCGGAGGAAAAGAGGCTAGGAAAGATCGTAGCAGGCACGGTTGTTGCTGCACGAGAAGTGCCTGCTCCGGAGGCTTCTTGCGAGCAGCGCTAAAAGCACGCGAACATCGCGTTTCTGTGCTTTCCTGAACAGCTTGCGCTGGGACAGTTACAGCCGTGTTTTGCAAGCTGTCCGGGGTTCTGAGGCACTAAAAGTGCGGATGTGTGGCGACTGTGCAAGACGAGAACCGGCTGCTCTGAAAGCCCTTCCTGCTCGTCACGTACGCTTTCTAGCAGCTCTACGGACACACACGCGTCAGCCTCTTCACTGTCCTACACAGCTAGCACGCTGGCAGTTACCGTCAACTTGGAAGCAGCCGCGCAGAAGGCAGTCGCCCTGCAACCGGCGAACAGCGCACATTCGCGGCTACACGCGAGCTGGCCGCACTCGGAGCTTTCGCGGCTCTTCTCTCGCTCTTTCCCGCAGAGCTCCGGCGATGCACAACTCGAACCGCGAAAGCCGCAATGAGCTTTGTGCAAGCTGCGCAGAAGAAACAAGGCACTAAACCGGCAAATGTCCAGCTAATCTCCAACGTGAAAAGGCTCAGCAAGGAAAGCTCTTGCTAACAGCCCAGAAGCATTGCGACGCTTCTCTGGATGATTTGCCCACCAACACTTCACATCAGCTCAAGCCGGCTGCCCGGAGGAAAAGAGGCTAGGAAAGATCGTAGCAGGCACGGTTGTTGCTGCACGAGAAGTGCCTGCTCCGGAGGCTTCTTGCGAGCAGCGCTAAAAGCACGCGAACATCGCGTTTCTGTGCTTTCCTGAACAGCTTGCGCTGGGACAGTTACAGCCGTGTTTTGCAAGCTGTCCGGGGTTCTGAGGCACTAAAAGTGCGGATGTGTGGCGACTGTGCAAGACGAGAACCGGCTGCTCTGAAAGCCCTTCCTGCTCGTCACGTACGCTTTCTAGCAGCTCTACGGACACACACGCGTCAGCCTCTTCACTGTCCTACACAGCTAGCACGCTGGCAGTTACCGTCAACTTGGAAGCAGCCGCGCAGAAGGCAGTCGCCCTGCAACCGGCGAACAGCGCACATTCGCGGCTACACGCGAGCTGGCCGCACTCGGAGCTTTCGCGGCTCTTCTCTCGCTCTTTCCCGCAGAGCTCCGGCGATGCACAACTCGAACCGCGAAAGCCGCAATGAGCTTTGTGCAAGCTGCGCAGAAGAAACAAGGCACTAAACCGGCAAATGTCCAGCTAATCTCCAACGTGAAAAGGGTCAGCAAGGAAAGCTCTTGCTAACAGCCCAGAAGCATTGCGACGCTTCTCTGGATGATTTGCCCACCAACACTTCACATCAGCTCAAGCCGGCTGCCCGGAGGAAAAGAGGCTAGGAAAGATCGTAGCAGGCACGGTTGTTGCTGCACGAGAAGTGCCTGCTCCGGAGGCTTCTTGCGAGCAGCGCTAAAAGCACGCGAACATCGCGTTTCTGTGCTTTCCTGAACAGCTTGCGCTGGGACAGTTACAGCCGTGTTTTGCAAGCTGTCCGGGGTTCTGAGGCACTAAAAGTGCGGATGTGTGGCGACTGTGCAAGACGAGAACCGGCTGCTCTGAAAGCCCTTCCTGCTCGTCACGTACGCTTTCTAGCAGCTCTACGGACACACACGCGTCAGCCTCTTCACTGTCCTACACAGCTAGCACGCTGGCAGTTACGGTCAACTTGGAAGCAGCCGCGCAGAAGGCAGTCGCCCTGCAACCGGCGAACAGCGCACATTCGCGGCTACACGCGAGCTGGCCGCACTCGGAGCTTTCGCGGCTCTTCTCTCGCTCTTTCCCGCAGAGCTCCGGCGATGCACAACTCGAACCGCGAAAGCCGCAATGAGCTTTGTGCAAGCTGCGCAGAAGAAACAAGGCACTAAACCGGCAAATGTCCAGCTAATCTCCAACGTGAAAAGGGTCAGCAAGGAAAGCTCTTGCTAACAGCCCAGAAGCATTGCGACGCTTCTCTGGATGATTTGCCCACCAACACTTCACATCAGCTCAAGCCGGCTGCCCGGAGGAAAAGAGGCTAGGAAAGATCGTAGCAGGCACGGTTGTTGCTGCACGAGAAGTGCCTGCTCCGGAGGCTTCTTGCGAGCAGCGCTAAAAGCACGCGAACATCGCGTTTCTGTGCTTTCCTGAACAGCTTGCGCTGGGACAGTTACAGCCGTGTTTTGCAAGCTGTCCGGGGTTCTGAGGCACTAAAAGTGCGGATGTGTGGCGACTGTCCAAGACGAGAACCGGCTGCTCTGAAAGCCCTTCCTGCTCGTCACGTACGCTTTCTAGCAGCTCTACGGACACACACGCGTCAGCCTCTTCACTGTCCTACACAGCTAGCACGCTGGCAGTTACCGTCAACTTGGAAGCAGCCGCGCAGAAGGCAGTCGCCCTGCAACCGGCGAACAGCGCACATTCGCGGCTACACGCGAGCTGGCCGCACTCGGAGCTTTCGCGGCTCTTCTCTCGCTCTTTCCCGCAGAGCTCCGGCGATGCACAACTCGAACCGCGAAAGCCGCAATGAGCTTTGTGCAAGCTGCGCAGAAGAAACAAGGCACTAAACCGGCAAATGTCCAGCTAATCTCCAACGTGAAAAGGGTCAGCAAGGAAAGCTCTTGCTAACAGCCCAGAAGCATTGCGACGCTTCTCTGGATGATTTGCCCACCAACACTTCACATCAGCTCAAGCCGGCTGCCCGGAGGAAAAGAGGCTAGGAAAGATCGTAGCAGGCACGGTTGTTGCTGCACGAGAAGTGCCTGCTCCGGAGGCTTCTTGCGAGCAGCGCTAAAAGCACGCGAACATCGCGTTTCTGTGCTTTCCTGAACAGCTTGCGCTGGGACAGTTACAGCCGTGTTTTGCAAGCTGTCCGGGGTTCTGAGGCACTAAAAGTGCGGATGTGTGGCGACTGTGCAAGACGAGAACCGGCTGCTCTGAAAGCCCTTCCTGCTCGTCACGTACGCTTTCTAGCAGCTCTACGGACACACACGCGTCAGCCTCTTCACTGTCCTACACAGCTAGCACGCTGGCAGTTACCGTCAACTTGGAAGCAGCCGCGCAGAAGGCAGTCGCCCTGCAACCGGCGAACAGCGCACATTCGCGGCTACACGCGAGCTGGCCGCACTCGGAGCTTTCGCGGCTCTTCTCTCGCTCTTTCCCGCAGAGCTCCGGCGATGCACAACTCGAACCGCGAAAGCCGCAATGAGCTTTGTGCAAGCTGCGCAGAAGAAACAAGGCACTAAACCGGCAAATGTCCAGCTAATCTCCAACGTGAAAAGGGTCAGCAAGGAAAGCTCTTGCTAACAGCCCAGAAGCATTGCGACGCTTCTCTGGATGATTTGCCCACCAACACTTCACATCAGCTCAAGCCGGCTGCCCGGAGGAAAAGAGGCTAGGAAAGATCGTAGCAGGCACGGTTGTTGCTGCACGAGAAGTGCCTGCTCCGGAGGCTTCTTGCGAGCAGCGCTAAAAGCACGCGAACATCGCGTTTCTGTGCTTTCCTGAACAGCTTGCGCTGGGACAGTTACAGCCGTGTTTTGCAAGCTGTCCGGGGTTCTGAGGCACTAAAAGTGCGGATGTGTGGCGACTGTGCAAGACGAGAACCGGCTGCTCTGAAAGCCCTTCCTGCTCGTCACGTACGCTTTCTAGCAGCTCTACGGACACACACGCGTCAGCCTCTTCACTGTCCTACACAGCTAGCACGCTGGCAGTTACCGTCAACTTGGAAGCAGCCGCGCAGAAGGCAGTCGCCCTGCAACCGGCGAACAGCGCACATTCGCGGCTACACGCGAGCTGGCCGCACTCGGCGCTTTCGCGGCTCTTCTCTCGCTCTTTCCCGCAGAGCTCCGGCGATGCACAACTCGAACCGCGAAAGCCGCAATGAGCTTTGTGCAAGCTGCGCAGAAGAAACAAGGCACTAAACCGGCAAATGTCCAGCTAATCTCCAACGTGAAAAGGGTCAGCAAGGAAAGCTCTTGCTAACAGCCCAGAAGCATTGCGACGCTTCTCTGGATGATTTGCCCACCAACACTTCACATCAGCTCAAGCCGGCTGCCCGGAGGAAAAGAGGCTAGGAAAGATCGTAGCAGGCACGGTTGTTGCTGCACGAGAAGTGCCTGCTCCGGAGGCTTCTTGCGAGCAGCGCTAAAAGCACGCGAACATCGCGTTTCTGTGCTTTCCTGAACAGCTTGCGCTGGGACAGTTACAGCCGTGTTTTGCAAGCTGTCCGGGGTTCTGAGGCACTAAAAGTGCGGATGTGTGGCGACTGTCCAAGACGAGAACCGGCTGCTCTGAAAGCCCTTCCTGCTCGTCACGTACGCTTTCTAGCAGCTCTACGGACACACACGCGTCAGCCTCTTCACTGTCCTACACAGCTAGCACGCTGGCAGTTACCGTCAACTTGGAAGCAGCCGCGCAGAAGGCAGTCGCCCTGCAACCGGCGAACAGCGCACATTCGCGGCTACACGCGAGCTGGCCACACTCGGAGCTTTCGCGGCTCTTCTCTCGCTCTTTCCCGCAGAGCTCCGGCGATGCACAACTCGAACCGCGAAAGCCGCAATGAGCTTTGTGCAAGCTGCGCAGAAGAAACAAGGCACTAAACCGGCAAATGTCCAGCTAATCTCCAACGTGAAAAGGGTCAGCAAGGAAAGCTCTTGCTAACAGCCCAGAAGCATTGCGACGCTTCTCTGGATGATTTGCCCACCAACACTTCACATCAGCTCAAGCCGGCTGCCCGGAGGAAAAGAGGCTAGGAAAGATCGTAGCAGGCACGGTTGTTGCTGCACGAGAAGTGCCTGCTCCGGAGGCTTCTTGCGAGCAGCGCTAAAAGCACGCGAACATCGCGTTTCTGTGCTTTCCTGAACAGCTTGCGCTGGGACAGTTACAGCCGTGTTTTGCAAGCTGTCCGGGGTTCTGAGGCACTAAAAGTGCGGATGTGTGGCGACTGTCCAAGACGAGAACCGGCTGCTCTGAAAGCCCTTCCTGCTCGTCACGTACGCTTTCTAGCAGCTCTACGGACACACACGCGTCAGCCTCTTCACTGTCCTACACAGCTAGCACGCTGGCAGTTACCGTCAACTTGGAAGCAGCCGCGCAGAAGGCAGTCGCCCTGCAACCGGCGAACAGCGCACATTCGCGGCTACACGCGAGCTGGCCGCACTCGGAGCTTTCGCGGCTCTTCTCTCGCTCTTTCCCGCAGAGCTCCGGCGATGCACAACTCGAACCGCGAAAGCCGCAATGAGCTTTGTGCAAGCTGCGCAGAAGAAACAAGGCACTAAACCGGCAAATGTCCAGCTAATCTCCAACGTGAAAAGGCTCAGCAAGGAAAGCTCTTGCTAACAGCCCAGAAGCATTGCGACTCTTCTCTGGATGATTTGCCCACCAACACTTCACATCAGCTCAAGCCGGCTGCCCGGAGGAAAAGAGGCTAGGAAAGATCGTAGCAGGCACGGTTGTTGCTGCACGAGAAGTGCCTGCTCCGGAGGCTTCTTGCGAGCAGCGCTAAAAGCACGCGAACATCGCGTTTCTGTGCTTTCCTGAACAGCTTGCGCTGGGACAGTTACAGCCGTGTTTTGCAAGCTGTCCGGGGTTCTGAGGCACTAAAAGTGCGGATGTGTGGCGACTGTCCAAGACGAGAACCGGCTGCTCTGAAAGCCCTTCCTGCTCGTCACGTACGCTTTCTAGCAGCTCTACGGACACACACGCGTCAGCCTCTTCACTGTCCTACACAGCTAGCACACTGGCAGTTACCGTCAACTTGGAAGCAGCCGCGCAGAAGGCACTCGCCCTGCAACCGGCGAACAGCGCACATTCGCGGCTACACGCGAGCTGGCCGCACTCGGAGCTTTCGCGGCTCTTCTCTCGCTCTTTCCCGCAGAGCTCCTGCGATGCACAACTCGAACCCCGAAAGCCGCAATGAGCTTTGTGCAAGCTGCGCAGAAGAAACAAGGCACTAAACCGGCAAATGTCCAGCTAATCTCCAACGTGAAAAGGGTCAGCAAGGAAAGCTCTTGCTAACAGCCCAGAAGCATTGCGACGCTTCTCTGGATGATTTGCCCACCAACACTTCACATCAGCTCAAGCCGGCTGCCCGGAGGAAAAGAGGCTAGGAAAGATCGTAGCAGGCACGGTTGTTGCTGCACGAGAAGTGCCTGCTCCGGAGGCTTCTTGCGAGCAGCGCTAAAAGCACGCGAACATCGCGTTTCTGTGCTTTCCTGAACAGCTTGCGCTGGGACAGTTACAGCCGTGTTTTGCAAGCTGTCCGGGGTTCTGAGGCACTAAAAGTGCGGATGTGTGGCGACTGTGCAAGACGAGAACCGGCTGCTCTGAAAGCCCTTCCTGCTCGTCACGTACGCTTTCTAGCAGCTCTACGGACACACACGCGTCAGCCTCTTCACTGTCCTACACAGCTAGCACGCTGGCAGTTACCGTCAACTTGGAAGCAGCCGCGCAGAAGGCAGTCGCCCTGCAACCGGCGAACAGCGCACATTCGCGGCTACACGCGAGCTGGCCGCACTCGGAGCTTTCGCGGCTCTTCTCTCGCTCTTTCCCGCAGAGCTCCGGCGATGCACAACTCGAACCGCGAAAGCCGCAATGAGCTTTGTGCAAGCTGCGCAGAAGAAACAAGGCACTAAACCGGCAAATGTCCAGCTAATCTCCAACGTGAAAAGGCTCAGCAAGGAAAGCTCTTGCTAACAGCCCAGAAGCATTGCGACGCTTCTCTGGATGATTTGCCCACCAACACTTCACATCAGCTCAAGCCGGCTGCCCGGAGGAAAAGAGGCTAGGAAAGATCGTAGCAGGCACGGTTGTTGCTGCACGAGAAGTGCCTGCTCCGGAGGCTTCTTGCGAGCAGCGCTAAAAGCACGCGAACATCGCGTTTCTGTGCTTTCCTGAACAGCTTGCGCTGGGACAGTTACAGCCGTGTTTTGCAAGCTGTCCGGGGTTCTGAGGCACTAAAAGTGCGGATGTGTGGCGACTGTGCAAGACGAGAACCGGCTGCTCTGAAAGCCCTTCCTGCTCGTCACGTACGCTTTCTAGCAGCTCTACGGACACACACGCGTCAGCCTCTTCACTGTCCTACACAGCTAGCACGCTGGCAGTTACCGTCAACTTGGAAGCAGCCGCGCAGAAGGCAGTCGCCCTGCAACCGGCGAACAGCGCACATTCGCGGCTACACGCGAGCTGGCCGCACTCGGAGCTTTCGCGGCTCTTCTCTCGCTCTTTCCCGCAGAGCTCCGGCGATGCACAACTCGAACCGCGAAAGCCGCAATGAGCTTTGTGCAAGCTGCGCAGAAGAAACAAGGCACTAAACCGGCAAATGTCCAGCTAATCTCCAACGTGAAAAGGCTCAGCAAGGAAAGCTCTTGCTAACAGCCCAGAAGCATTGCGACTCTTCTCTGGATGATTTGCCCACCAACACTTCACATCAGCTCAAGCCGGCTGCCCGGAGGAAAAGAGGCTAGGAAAGATCGTAGCAGGCACGGTTGTTGCTGCACGAGAAGTGCCTGCTCCGGAGGCTTCTTGCGAGCAGCGCTAAAAGCACGCGAACATCGCGTTTCTGTGCTTTCCTGAACAGCTTGCGCTGGGACAGTTACAGCCGTGTTTTGCAAGCTGTCCGGGGTTCTGAGGCACTAAAAGTGCGGATGTGTGGCGACTGTCCAAGACGAGAACCGGCTGCTCTGAAAGCCCTTCCTGCTCGTCACGTACGCTTTCTAGCAGCTCTACGGACACACACGCGTCAGCCTCTTCACTGTCCTACACAGCTAGCACGCTGGCAGTTACGGTCAACTTGGAAGCAGCCGCGCAGAAGGCAGTCGCCCTGCAACCGGCGAACAGCGCACATTCGCGGCTACACGCGAGCTGGCCGCACTCGGAGCTTTCGCGGCTCTTCTCTCGCTCTTTCCCGCAGAGCTCCGGCGATGCACAACTCGAACCGCGAAAGCCGCAATGAGCTTTGTGCAAGCTGCGCAGAAGAAACAAGGCACTAAACCGGCAAATGTCCAGCTAATCTCCAACGTGAAAAGGGTCAGCAAGGAAAGCTCTTGCTAACAGCCCAGAAGCATTGCGACTCTTCTCTGGATGATTTGCCCACCAACACTTCACATCAGCTCAAGCCGGCTGCCCGGAGGAAAAGAGGCTAGGAAAGATCGTAGCAGGCACGGTTGTTGCTGCACGAGAAGTGCCTGCTCCGGAGGCTTCTTGCGAGCAGCGCTAAAAGCACGCGAACATCGCGTTTCTGTGCTTTCCTGAACAGCTTGCGCTGGGACAGTTACAGCCGTGTTTTGCAAGCTGTCCGGGGTTCTGAGGCACTAAAAGTGCGGATGTGTGGCGACTGTGCAAGACGAGAACCGGCTGCTCTGAAAGCCCTTCCTGCTCGTCACGTACGCTTTCTAGCAGCTCTACGGACACACACGCGTCAGCCTCTTCACTGTCCTACACAGCTAGCACGCTGGCAGTTACGGTCAACTTGGAAGCAGCCGCGCAGAAGGCAGTCGCCCTGCAACCGGCGAACAGCGCACATTCGCGGCTACACGCGAGCTGGCCGCACTCGGAGCTTTCGCGGCTCTTCTCTCGCTCTTTCCCGCAGAGCTCCGGCGATGCACAACTCGAACCGCGAAAGCCGCAATGAGCTTTGTGCAAGCTGCGCAGAAGAAACAAGGCACTAAACCGGCAAATGTCCAGCTAATCTCCAACGTGAAAAGGGTCAGCAAGGAAAGCTCTTGCTAACAGCCCAGAAGCATTGCGACTCTTCTCTGGATGATTTGCCCACCAACACTTCACATCAGCTCAAGCCGGCTGCCCGGAGGAAAAGAGGCTAGGAAAGATCGTAGCAGGCACGGTTGTTGCTGCACGAGAAGTGCCTGCTCCGGAGGCTTCTTGCGAGCAGCGCTAAAAGCACGCGAACATCGCGTTTCTGTGCTTTCCTGAACAGCTTGCGCTGGGACAGTTACAGCCGTGTTTTGCAAGCTGTCCGGGGTTCTGAGGCACTAAAAGTGCGGATGTGTGGCGACTGTCCAAGACGAGAACCGGCTGCTCTGAAAGCCCTTCCTGCTCGTCACGTACGCTTTCTAGCAGCTCTACGGACACACACGCGTCAGCCTCTTCACTGTCCTACACAGCTAGCACGCTGGCAGTTACCGTCAACTTGGAAGCAGCCGCGCAGAAGGCAGTCGCCCTGCAACCGGCGAACAGCGCACATTCGCGGCTACACGCGAGCTGGCCGCACTCGGAGCTTTCGCGGCTCTTCTCTCGCTCTTTCCCGCAGAGCTCCGGCGATGCACAACTCGAACCGCGAAAGCCGCAATGAGCTTTGTGCAAGCTGCGCAGAAGAAACAAGGCACTAAACCGGCAAATGTCCAGCTAATCTCCAACGTGAAAAGGCTCAGCAAGGAAAGCTCTTGCTAACAGCCCAGAAGCATTGCGACGCTTCTCTGGATGATTTGCCCACCAACACTTCACATCAGCTCAAGCCGGCTGCCCGGAGGAAAAGAGGCTAGGAAAGATCGTAGCAGGCACGGTTGTTGCTGCACGAGAAGTGCCTGCTCCGGAGGCTTCTTGCGAGCAGCGCTAAAAGCACGCGAACATCGCGTTTCTGTGCTTTCCTGAACAGCTTGCGCTGGGACAGTTACAGCCGTGTTTTGCAAGCTGTCCGGGGTTCTGAGGCACTAAAAGTGCGGATGTGTGGCGACTGTGCAAGACGAGAACCGGCTGCTCTGAAAGCCCTTCCTGCTCGTCACGTACGCTTTCTAGCAGCTCTACGGACACACACGCGTCAGCCTCTTCACTGTCCTACACAGCTAGCACGCTGGCAGTTACCGTCAACTTGGAAGCAGCCGCGCAGAAGGCAGTCGCCCTGCAACCGGCGAACAGCGCACATTCGCGGCTACACGCGAGCTGGCCGCACTCGGAGCTTTCGCGGCTCTTCTCTCGCTCTTTCCCGCAGAGCTCCGGCGATGCACAACTCGAACCGCGAAAGCCGCAATGAGCTTTGTGCAAGCTGCGCAGAAGAAACAAGGCACTAAACCGGCAAATGTCCAGCTAATCTCCAACGTGAAAAGGGTCAGCAAGGAAAGCTCTTGCTAACAGCCCAGAAGCATTGCGACTCTTCTCTGGATGATTTGCCCACCAACACTTCACATCAGCTCAAGCCGGCTGCCCGGAGGAAAAGAGGCTAGGAAAGATCGTAGCAGGCACGGTTGTTGCTGCACGAGAAGTGCCTGCTCCGGAGGCTTCTTGCGAGCAGCGCTAAAAGCACGCGAACATCGCGTTTCTGTGCTTTCCTGAACAGCTTGCGCTGGGACAGTTACAGCCGTGTTTTGCAAGCTGTCCGGGGTTCTGAGGCACTAAAAGTGCGGATGTGTGGCGACTGTCCAAGACGAGAACCGGCTGCTCTGAAAGCCCTTCCTGCTCGTCACGTACGCTTTCTAGCAGCTCTACGGACACACACGCGTCAGCCTCTTCACTGTCCTACACAGCTAGCACACTGGCAGTTACCGTCAACTTGGAAGCAGCCGCGCAGAAGGCAGTCGCCCTGCAACCGGCGAACAGCGCACATTCGCGGCTACACGCGAGCTGGCCGCACTCGGAGCTTTCGCGGCTCTTCTCTCGCTCTTTCCCGCAGAGCTCCGGCGATGCACAACTCGAACCGCGAAAGCCGCAATGAGCTTTGTGCAAGCTGCGCAGAAGAAACAAGGCACTAAACCGGCAAATGTCCAGCTAATCTCCAACGTGAAAAGGCTCAGCAAGGAAAGCTCTTGCTAACAGCCCAGAAGCATTGCGACGCTTCTCTGGATGATTTGCCCACCAACACTTCACATCAGCTCAAGCCGGCTGCCCGGAGGAAAAGAGGCTAGGAAAGATCGTAGCAGGCACGGTTGTTGCTGCACGAGAAGTGCCTGCTCCGGAGGCTTCTTGCGAGCAGCGCTAAAAGCACGCGAACATCGCGTTTCTGTGCTTTCCTGAACAGCTTGCGCTGGGACAGTTACAGCCGTGTTTTGCAAGCTGTCCGGGGTTCTGAGGCACTAAAAGTGCGGATGTGTGGCGACTGTGCAAGACGAGAACCGGCTGCTCTGAAAGCCCTTCCTGCTCGTCACGTACGCTTTCTAGCAGCTCTACGGACACACACGCGTCAGCCTCTTCACTGTCCTACACAGCTAGCACGCTGGCAGTTACCGTCAACTTGGAAGCAGCCGCGCAGAAGGCAGTCGCCCTGCAACCGGCGAACAGCGCACATTCGCGGCTACACGCGAGCTGGCCGCACTCGGAGCTTTCGCGGCTCTTCTCTCGCTCTTTCCCGCAGAGCTCCGGCGATGCACAACTCGAACCGCGAAAGCCGCAATGAGCTTTGTGCAAGCTGCGCAGAAGAAACAAGGCACTAAACCGGCAAATGTCCAGCTAATCTCCAACGTGAAAAGGGTCAGCAAGGAAAGCTCTTGCTAACAGCCCAGAAGCATTGCGACGCTTCTCTGGATGATTTGCCCACCAACACTTCACATCAGCTCAAGCCGGCTGCCCGGAGGAAAAGAGGCTAGGAAAGATCGTAGCAGGCACGGTTGTTGCTGCACGAGAAGTGCCTGCTCCGGAGGCTTCTTGCGAGCAGCGCTAAAAGCACGCGAACATCGCGTTTCTGTGCTTTCCTGAACAGCTTGCGCTGGGACAGTTACAGCCGTGTTTTGCAAGCTGTCCGGGGTTCTGAGGCACTAAAAGTGCGGATGTGTGGCGACTGTCCAAGACGAGAACCGGCTGCTCTGAAAGCCCTTCCTGCTCGTCACGTACGCTTTCTAGCAGCTCTACGGACACACACGCGTCAGCCTCTTCACTGTCCTACACAGCTAGCACGCTGGCAGTTACGGTCAACTTGGAAGCAGCCGCGCAGAAGGCAGTCGCCCTGCAACCGGCGAACAGCGCACATTCGCGGCTACACGCGAGCTGGCCGCACTCGGAGCTTTCGCGGCTCTTCTCTCGCTCTTTCCCGCAGAGCTCCGGCGATGCACAACTCGAACCGCGAAAGCCGCAATGAGCTTTGTGCAAGCTGCGCAGAAGAAACAAGGCACTAAACCGGCAAATGTCCAGCTAATCTCCAACGTGAAAAGGGTCAGCAAGGAAAGCTCTTGCTAACAGCCCAGAAGCATTGCGACGCTTCTCTGGATGATTTGCCCACCAACACTTCACATCAGCTCAAGCCGGCTGCCCGGAGGAAAAGAGGCTAGGAAAGATCGTAGCAGGCACGGTTGTTGCTGCACGAGAAGTGCCTGCTCCGGAGGCTTCTTGCGAGCAGCGCTAAAAGCACGCGAACATCGCGTTTCTGTGCTTTCCTGAACAGCTTGCGCTGGGACAGTTACAGCCGTGTTTTGCAAGCTGTCCGGGGTTCTGAGGCACTAAAAGTGCGGATGTGTGGCGACTGTGCAAGACGAGAACCGGCTGCTCTGAAAGCCCTTCCTGCTCGTCACGTACGCTTTCTAGCAGCTCTACGGACACACACGCGTCAGCCTCTTCACTGTCCTACACAGCTAGCACGCTGGCAGTTACCGTCAACTTGGAAGCAGCCGCGCAGAAGGCAGTCGCCCTGCAACCGGCGAACAGCGCACATTCGCGGCTACACGCGAGCTGGCCGCACTCGGAGCTTTCGCGGCTCTTCTCTCGCTCTTTCCCGCAGAGCTCCGGCGATGCACAACTCGAACCGCGAAAGCCGCAATGAGCTTTGTGCAAGCTGCGCAGAAGAAACAAGGCACTAAACCGGCAAATGTCCAGCTAATCTCCAACGTGAAAAGGGTCAGCAAGGAAAGCTCTTGCTAACAGCCCAGAAGCATTGCGACGCTTCTCTGGATGATTTGCCCACCAACACTTCACATCAGCTCAAGCCGGCTGCCCGGAGGAAAAGAGGCTAGGAAAGATCGTAGCAGGCACGGTTGTTGCTGCACGAGAAGTGCCTGCTCCGGAGGCTTCTTGCGAGCAGCGCTAAAAGCACGCGAACATCGCGTTTCTGTGCTTTCCTGAACAGCTTGCGCTGGGACAGTTACAGCCGTGTTTTGCAAGCTGTCCGGGGTTCTGAGGCACTAAAAGTGCGGATGTGTGGCGACTGTCCAAGACGAGAACCGGCTGCTCTGAAAGCCCTTCCTGCTCGTCACGTACGCTTTCTAGCAGCTCTACGGACACACACGCGTCAGCCTCTTCACTGTCCTACACAGCTAGCACACTGGCAGTTACCGTCAACTTGGAAGCAGCCGCGCAGAAGGCAGTCGCCCTGCAACCGGCGAACAGCGCACATTCGCGGCTACACGCGAGCTGGCCGCACTCGGAGCTTTCGCGGCTCTTCTCTCGCTCTTTCCCGCAGAGCTCCGGCGATGCACAACTCGAACCGCGAAAGCCGCAATGAGCTTTGTGCAAGCTGTGCAGAAGAAACAAGGCACTAAACCGGCAAATGTCCAGCTAATCTCCAACGTGAAAAGGGTCAGCAAGGAAAGCTCTTGCTAACAGCCCAGAAGCATTGCGACGCTTCTCTGGATGATTTGCCCACCAACACTTCACATCAGCTCAAGCCGGCTGCCCGGAGGAAAAGAGGCTAGGAAAGATCGTAGCAGGCACGGTTGTTGCTGCACGAGAAGTGCCTGCTCCGGAGGCTTCTTGCGAGCAGCGCTAAAAGCACGCGAACATCGCGTTTCTGTGCTTTCCTGAACAGCTTGCGCTGGGACAGTTACAGCCGTGTTTTGCAAGCTGTCCGGGGTTCTGAGGCACTAAAAGTGCGGATGTGTGGCGACTGTGCAAGACGAGAACCGGCTGCTCTGAAAGCCCTTCCTGCTCGTCACGTACGCTTTCTAGCAGCTCTACGGACACACACGCGTCAGCCTCTTCACTGTCCTACACAGCTAGCACGCTGGCAGTTACCGTCAACTTGGAAGCAGCCGCGCAGAAGGCAGTCGCCCTCCAGCCGGCGAACAGCGCATCATCGCGGCTACACGCGAGCTGGCCGCACTCGGAGCTTTCGCGGCTCTTCTCTCGCTCTTTCCCGCAGAGCTCCGGCGATGCACAACTCGAACCGCGAAAGCCGCAATAAGCTTTGTGCAAGCTGCGCAGAAGAAACAAGGCACTAAACCGGCAAATGTCCAGCTAATCTCCCACATGAAAAGGGTCAGCAAGGAAAGCTCTTGCTGCTCTTCACTCGCTCTTGCTAACAGCCCAGAAGCATTGCTACACTTCTCTGGATGATTTGCCACCAACACTTCACATCAGCTCAAGCCGGCTGCCCGGAGGAAAAGAGGCTAGGAAAGATCGTAGCAGGCACGGTTGTTGCCGCACGAGAAGTGCCTGCTCCGGAGGCTTCTTGCGAGCAGCGCTAAAAGCACGCGAACATCGCGTTTCTGTGCTTTCCTGAACAGCTTGCGCTGGGACAGTTACAGCCGTGTTTTGCAAGCTGTCCGGGGTTCTGAGGCACTAAAAGTGCGGATGTGTGGCGACTGTCCAAGACGAGAACCGGCTGCTCTGAAAGCCCTTCCTGCTCGTCACGTACGCTTTCTAGCAGCTCTACGGACACACACGCGTCAGCCTCTTCACTGTCCTACACAGCTAGCACGCTGGCAGTTACCGTCAACTTGGAAGCAGCCGCGCAGAAGGCAGTCGCCCTCCAGCCGGCGAACAGCGCATCATCGCGGCTACACGCGAGCTGGCCGCACTCGGAGCTTTCGCGGCTCTTCTCTCGCTCTTTCCCGCAGAGCTCCGGCGATGCACAACTCGAACCGCGAAAGCCGCAATAAGCTTTGTGCAAGCTGCGCAGAAGAAACAAGGCACTAAACCGGCAAATGTCCAGCTAATCTCCCACATGAAAAGGGTCAGCAAGGAAAGCTCTTGCTGCTCTTCACTCGCTCTTGCTAACAGCCCAGAAGCATTGCTACACTTCTCTGGATGATTTGCCCACCAACACTTCACATCAGCTCAAGCCGGCTGCCCGGAGGAAAAGAGGCTAGGAAAGATCGTAGCAGGCACGGTTGTTGCCGCACGAGAAGTGCCTGCTCCGGAGGCTTCTTGCGAGCAGCGCTAAAAGCACGCGAACATCGCGTTTCTGTGCTTTCCTGAACAGCTTGCGCTGGGACAGTTACAGCCGTGTTTTGCAAGCTGTCCGGGGTTCTGAGGCACTAAAAGTGCGGATGCGTGGCGACTGTCCAAGACGAGAGCCGGCTGCTCTGAAAGCCCTTCCTGCTCTTCACGTACGCTTTCTAGCAGCTCTACGGACACACACACGTCAGCCTCTTCACTGTCCTACACAGCTAGCACGCTGGCAGTTACCGTCAACTTGGAAGCAGCCGCGCAGAAGGCAGTCGCCCTGCAACCGGCGAACAGCGCACATTCGCGGCTACACGCGAGCTGGCCGCACTCGGAGCTTTCGCGGCTCTTCTCTCGCTCTTTCCCGCAGAGCTCCGGCGATGCACAACTCGAACCGCGAAAGCCGCAATGAGCTTTGTGCAAGCTGCGCAGAAGAAACAAGGCACTAAACCGGCAAATGTCCAGCTAATCTCCAACGTGAAAAGGGTCAGCAAGGAAAGCTCTTGCTGCTCTTCACTCGCTCTTGCTAACATCCCAGAAGCATTGCTACACTTCTCTGGATGATTTGCCCACCAACACTTCACATCAGCTCAAGCCGGCTGCCCGGAGGAAAAGAGGCTAGGAAAGATCGTAGCAGGCACGGTTGTTGCCGCACGAGAAGTGCCTGCTCCGGAGGCTTCTTGCGAGCAGCGCTAAAAGCACGCGAACATCGCGTTTCTGTGCTTTCCTGAACAGCTTGCGCTGGGACAGTTACAGCCGTGTTTTGCAAGCTGTCCGGGGTTCTGAGGCACTAAAAGTGCGGATGTGTGGCGACTGCCCAAGACGAGAGCCGGCTGCTCTGAAAGCCCTTCCTGCTCTTCACGTACGCTTTCTAGCAGCTCTACGGACACACACGCGTCAGCCTCTTCACTGTCCTACACAGCTAGCACGCTGGCAGTTACCGTCAACTTGGAAGCAGCCGCGGAGAAGGAAGTCAGACAATTACTCCAACACCTGAAATGCCTGCTCTAAAAGTTCTTGCTGCTCCTCACCGACTCTTCCCACCACATCTACAGGCTCAGAAACATTGAGTCTCTGGGCTTTCCTCCACCAGCAGGACTCTGACACTTACCATCACCTAGAGCTGCTGCACAGTGAGAAATAAATCTTAAAAATCACTAACTCAGACGATTGCTTTAACACCAAAAGTGCCACCTCTGAAAGTTTACTGGTGTACATGGTGGTAAAAGTCGGAGTCCTGATTGTCTAGGAAAGAACGGAGCCCCAGTGTTGCTGGGCTTGTAGATGCGGTGGCAAGAGCCACTGAGGGGTTTTCAGAGCTGGCACTTCTGGTGTGGGATCTATCATCCAACGTTCATGATATATAAGAGTGTTTTCACTGGGCGGCCATAAGTACACCGTGGTAAACGTTGGAGTGCTGGTGTTCTAGGAAATCTCGCAGTCCCAATATTTGTGAGCCTGTAGATGCGGTGGCAAGAGCCGGGCAGGAGAAGCAAGAGCTTTCAGAAATGTCACTTCTGGTGTGGGAGCAGTCTTCTGACTGTGTGATTTTTAAGATTTTTTTCAAAAGGGACTGCTGAGTTGAGGTGATGGTAGACGTCGGAGTCCTGGTGTCCCAGGAAATGCCGGATCCCCAATGTTTGTGAGCCTGTAGATGTGGTGCCTAGAGCTGGTGAGAAGCAGCAAGACATTCCAGAGCTGACACTTCTGGTGTGGGAGCAGCTGTCTGACATTCACCATTTTTAAGCTGTGGTTTAACACTAGGCGGACAGCTCGAGCTGGTGTTAAACGTCGGAGTCCTGGTGGTCTAAGAAATCCCGGAGCCCCAATGTTTCCTGGCCTGTAGATTTTTTTTATGCCTGTAGATCTTTACCACCCTGTCCTGGTGGTCTAGGAAAGCCCGGAGCCCCAGAGTTTGGAGCCTGTATGTGTGGTAGCAAGAGCCGGTGAGGAGCAGCAAGGGTATTCAGAGCTGGTCACCATGTAACAAAAGGTTCAGGATTTTTAAGATTTTTTCCCACTGAGCAGTAGGGACTGTTTCTCACTCCTTACAAATGAGTCCTTCGTCAGGAAAAGAAAAAAAAAACAGACTTCCTCTTCCATTAATTGTTTCTCTAAGCTATATGGGTACATGACTATGTTTTATAACTGTATTCTTGTCCTGTTTCTGGCTAGGATAGAGTTAATATTTACCTGAGCTGGGTGGAGTACTGAAGCTGGTAGCCCCTATGGCTGGGATAGTTAACTAATCAGCTAACTGCTGGGGCTCAGTATGTAAGTGAGGAGGGTGGTGAAAGGAGCCTCCTGCTACGTGGAAGAAACTAGGTGTGGAGATTTGTTGTAAGCCATTATACTATATTTGTATTGCATCACTGTTTTGTTTTCTTCTGTCATTACTGTTAAATTTACTTTTTGTTCAATCTCAACCCACGGGTTTGGTTTTTTTCCTGGTTTTCTTTTGTTTACCAAATCTCCCCCTGTTCTCTTGGAGAGTGGGGGGGGAGTGAGAGAGAGACTGCGTAGTCTGGTCCCGATCGGGGCTGAACTACAACAATTCTTTAAGAGCATACATATATAGTTGTGATTAACTTATTGTCCCCTATATCAATCCCCCCTTTTTATCACACTAAGTAAATTCTTTTACTTAAACAGTTTCCCTGAATGATATGAAGCATCATACATGGTTTTGTTAGTGGGGGGGGGGCTAAGGTGGTAGCTTCTGTAGGAAACTGCTAGAAGTCGCTCCCCTTTGTTCAGTGGACTCGGCCGGGCCTAGAGCGGACCCGCTGCTGGCCAAGGCCAAGCCAATTGGTAGCAGAATGTCCCATGATAATGCCTCTGTGATAACGTATTCAAATAGGGGAAAACAGAAAAAAAAAAAAAAGGGAGAGATGTGAAGCAGCTGAGCGGGGGGCAGAGGCACAGAGGGGGAGGCGCAGGCCTTATGGGCCTTGCAGGCCTCACCCTCTGGCCTCTCGCCAAGCGGCTGACTGGGCCCGAATTGGTCCGGCCCGGCTGCAGGAAGTGGAGAGGAGAGGAGAAGTGAATAAGATGTAAAAAGGATCCTGAGAGACATCTACCAGCCTGTTGTGAGGAACGGCTGCAGATGCCCAGGTCAGTTCAGAAGGAGTGGGAGGAGTAATGCGGCTCCTGGCCAAGATTCCCCTGCAGCCTGTGGTGACGACCATGGTGGAGCAGGTTGTCCCCCTGCAGCCCATGGAGGTCCACGGAGGGGCAGAGATCCACTTGGAGCCCGTGAAGGATCCTGTACTGGGGGAGGTGGATGCCTGAAGGCAGCTGTGGCCCATGGAGGGCCCGCTGGGACAGCCGTTCTGGAGAGACTGCACCCCGTGGAAGAGATGACCCATGCCGGAGCAGTTTCAGGAAGGACTGTGGCGTACGGGTGGGACCCCACAACAGAGCAGGGGAGGAATGCGAGTTCTTCCCCCAACCATGAAGCAGCAGTGTAAAACAACGCGTGATGAACTGACCGCAATCCCCATTCCCTCTTCCCCCTCCTGTGCCACTCGGGGGGGGGAAGGTAGTAGAGATAATGTTAAGCTTGGGAAGAGGGAGGGGTGGAGGGAGGTTATCTTGTTCTCTGTCTCATTATCTTGCTGTTTGTAGTAATAAATGAATAGTTTTCCCCAAGAGGAGTCTGTTTTGCCCGTGATGGTAACTTTAAGGATTTCTCCCTGTCCTTATCTCAAACCTCGAGCCGTTTTTCCTTACGTTATCTCCCCCTGTTCTCTCGGAGGGTGGGAGGAGTGAGAGAGAGACTGCGTAGTCTGGTCCTGATCGGGGCTGAACTACGACAGTGTTACTTTCTTAAACATTCTCCAAACCCATAGGTACAGCACAATAGTTAATATTAATAAAACCCCTAAGCTAATCAATAAGATCACAACGGGGCGCACCATAGTATTAAGGATCCCTGTTGCCTCTGTCCCAGCCCCACTCATGCCCTGAGTACATTTCCATTTTGTGCATAACCACAGTGGCCAAGTTTAAGCCCGACCGTTTAAAAGGTGGTCCCATGCTTCCTGTAAACCCAAGGGAGGCGTGAGACCACGGCCATTTGGTGTCCTTTTGATTACAAGTTGGTGGTAAGATGCAGGAAAATATTGTAAGCCCAACCACAATTCCAATTAAACAATTGGTCATTTTAGGATTTAGTTGGTCTAGTGGATTAGTACAGCTACTTCTGTAGATAATGTACTGCCTTTGGTGACCTGCTAAAATGGGTTTTATATTTCCTATAATAAAATGACAAATAAGATATAAACTGCACCGATGACAGATTTGGGCGAGATTAGTTACTGGCCGGTCCCGGTTTCTTTGTCCGGTATCGTTTGCTGTGGTGTCCCTCCGGTTCACTACTGCACTGTTCCCGCCCTTATCCGTTCGAACGAGTTTAAGTCTCAAGTCTTCATTGTTGTCTGGAGTTACTTTCCACAAGGTTGCAGAGGCTCTCTTGATCCGAGTATGGTGTATCCAGGAGTTCTGTCCCTTTACCTTAATTGCCGTGTAGGTGGTGAGGAGGACTTGAAAAGGTCCGGCCCACTGTGGTTCCAGAGTTTTTTCTGTAAGAGATTTAACATATACATAGTCCCCTGGTTGTATATCGTGAACAGGCCCATCCAGACCCCTACGACGTGTTCCCATTGCATGTTTTTCAATTCTTTTTAATTGTTTGTTTAGTGCCACCATATAGGAGGTCATTATTTCTTCACCAATTTGTGAAGACGTTCCCTTTTGTACCCCATAGGGTCGTCCATATAGAATTTCGAATGGACTAAGCCCTTCTCTTGCTCTTGGTCTGGTTCGTATTCGTATAAGAGCTAATGGTAAAGTTAGATTAGTTTCCTGACCCAACTTGACAATCTGTTGTTTGATTGGGTGATTCATTTTCTCCACCTGGCCACTTGATTGTGGTCGGTAAGAGGTATGTAATTGCCACTCTATCCCTAGATGGTGGCTAATTTCTTATACTATTCTGGACACAAAATGTGGTCCTCTATCCGATGACATTACTGCTGCGACTCCAAACCTAGGTACTATTTCCTGGAGCAGTATTTTGGTTACTTCCCAGGCTTTAGCAGTTCCGCACGGGAAAGCTTCTGGCCAGCCTGAAAAGGTATCCATAAGTACTAATAAGTATCGATACCCCCCTTTTCTAGGGAGTTCTGAGAAATCAATCTGCCAACGTTGTCCCGGACCATTCCCCTTTCCGATTTTTTCAAGTTTCGGCCCTTTTACAACTTTAGGATTAGTCTGGAGACAAAGATCACATTGTTGAGTTACTTGTCTAGCGGTAGTGTCTAAGTTTCACGCTATTATGTTCCTGATGAGATCTTTATATAGGGCTTCTGCCCCCGCCTCCCCCCAGTGTCTTTTTCTATGTTCTTCTCGGACTACTGACCATATCATGTAGGAGGGAATTACTACCCTCCCGTGTGAGGGGTAGTAATTGGCCCACCCTTCCTCATTATATGACCCCTTTAGATCATTAATAAGTTTGCCGACTTCCTTTGTGTATTCTGGTTTACCTTCTAGAAATACCTGTCCATCAGGTATTAGCGCACCCTCTACCTTGATTGTTTCTCTAGCTGCTTGTTTTGCTTCCCTATCTGCCAGCTCATTTCCTCTTTCCAATTCTGTGCTCACTTTCTGGTGTGCTTTAATATGCATAATTGCCACCTTTTTGGGAAGCTGGACTGCATTCAGGATTTTCAAAATCCCTTCTGCGTGTTTGATGGTTTTTCCATGAGAATTTAACAGTCCTCTTGCCTTCCATATTGCTCCATGGGCATGTACCACCCCAAAGGCATATTTAGGGTCAGTCCAAATGTTTACAGTCCTTCCCTGGGCTCTCTCCAGGGTTCAGGTAAGGGCTATGATCTCGGCCTTTTGGGTTGAGACATCGGCTGATAGTGGCCTGGACTCTATCACCTTTTCAAAAGTGGTAACAGCATATCCGGAATGTCGCCTTCCATTTAACATATAGCTGCTTCCATCGGTGAACCAATGTTCGGCTCCATCGACAGGGACATCTTTAAGATCCGTTCGACTAGAATACATGGTTTCAATTGTTTCCACGCAGTCATGACTCACCGGCTCCCCGATGTTCCCATCAAGGAATGAGGCCGGATTGATGATGTTTGTGGTCACGATTTCAACATCATCCTGTTCAACCATTATAGCTTGATATTTCAGGAACCTTTGTGGGGAAAGCCAATGCCCTCCTTTTGCTTCAAAGACCGCAGATACAGTCTGGGAAACTAGGACAGTCATTTTCTGGCCTAGAGTGAACTTTCAGGCTTCTTGAATGTTTAGAATGACAGCTGCTACTGCTCTCAGACAGCTGGGCCACTGTCGTAGTTCAGCCCCGATTGGGACCAGACTACACAGTCTCTCTCTCGCTCCCCCCACCCTCCGAGAGAATAGGAGGAGATGATATAAGAAAAACGGCTCGAGGTTTGAGATAAGGACGGGAAGAAATTTGTAAAGTTACCGTTACAGGCAAAACAGACTCGACTTGGGGAAAAACACTCATTTATTTCTAAAACTAGCAGGAGAATGAGACAGGGAACAAGATAACCTCCCCCCACCCCTCCCTCTTCCCGGGCTTAACATTATCTCTACTACCTTCCCCTCCCGAGCGGCATGGGGGGGGGGTCGGGGGCGGTGGGGGGGGGAATGGGGGTCGCAGTCAGTTCATCACGCGTTGTTTTACGCCTCTGTGTCATCGTCGGGGGAAGAACTCCTTGCATTCCTCCTCTGCTCCAGCGTGGGGTCCCTCCCACGGGCCACAGTCCTTCGTGAAACTGCTCCGGCGTGGGTCATCTCTTCCACGGGGTGCAGTCCTGCGAGCGACGGAGGAACGTACGACAAAAGACTCAATATGAGTAATAAGCGTAGTTCGATTTATTAGTCCCGGGTGCACATATTTATATTGCTAAGATAAAATATGCCTACTAGTCATTGCGTGATTGGCTTAAGCTCTAATAGTTACATTTGCATATCCTTCCTACTTGCAGTTAGCTAATCTGGAAAGTCCCGTTAACCTGAAAGTCCCGTACTTTTCATGTTTTCACTTTCTCAGAGTTGTTTACGATCTTCTTCAAGGTTGCTTCGTTTACTTTCTCACAGGAAGCTTCATTACTTTCTCACAGGCGGCCTCATTATTTTCTCACAGGTGGCTTCAGTACTTTCTTACAGGCGGCTTCATTACTTTCTCACAAGCGGCTTCAGTGATGTCCTTGAGGCCTGCTGCTCACAAACATAACAATTCCATTCGGTCTGGATTGTTCACTAAGTGTCCCTGATACTCCAGGTATCCAACAAATCCCCCTTTTTGTTTTGAACAATCCAGACCCACTTATGCGCTAATAACAAAAAATCAATGGCTGCTAGATTCTGCAAAAATATCATGACGCATACTATCCATGTCTTCTAATAATCCTGATAACATGCTAGAGGTTAAATTCATTTGCTTTTGTGCCCAACAAGCTAATTTATTTAAGTTAGCTAAAGCTTTTGCAGTTGCTGCCCAAGGAACAAATAAAGATAATGCTATCCGCTCAGCTGTACCCAACAGGGTTAAATTGCCGTCACAATGGGGAGTCAATACTTTTAGCGATCTTCTTGCTCGAGTGTGATTCCGTAATGTTCTCATAGGTGGAGCAAACATTATCAATTTTCCAAAATAACATGGTCCTCCTATGGCTCTTTTTGGTACTCCTGACCTTATTTTACTACAATATCAACTAGGTTCATGTAGGCCTCTACTGAATCTCCCTTTTCTTCTTTTTTTTTTTTTTTTTTTTTTTTTTATGAGCCAGATTGTCTGTATTGAGTTGTTAATCATTTTTTGCAAGCATGGTATGTTATGCCTAGTATGATGCCTAGTATCATAATTCCGATTTTAACCAAGGACAGCAACCACCCAGTTATGCCACACACAAGCTTAGTTAATAAAATTACTGATCACATGTTTATGCATATTCATGATTACAAAGCAAAGCTAAGTTTCAGTACCTTCTAGTAATTTTCTACTATAACATTTTTCTACTATTATGGATATAACAACTCCAGTAACTTTCTTATCTACAAGAGCAATGACTAGTTTTCTGCAGGCCTCTGTTGAAACAAGCCATAAATTCTGCTAACAATGTTTTGTATCTTAAAGCTTCCCTTCTCATTCCATGGCTTTCTTCCTGAGAGCATGATTGCATTCCTCCCCCAAGGTCGGTGTGCTTTCACTGATACCATACTGGCTCAGCGAAATACCACATCTCCCCCTTCTTTGTTTAGGAGAAGAGGCTTGTTTCAACGCTTTATCTATTAAAGTTTGCACACATTTTAAGACACAGAATTATAGATCAAAATACATATATAAAAGGAATGAATAAGCATCCTACAGCTATTAGTAACAAGCTTTTATCAAGTCACCAAAAGATGTCTGAATATATCAAAACCATCACTTTGTTGCTGTTTTTGTACTCCTTTTTGCAAGTTTTGAATACTTTTGTGAATAGATTCCGAATGATCAGACAGATTCATGCAGCAAAGCCCATCAAAATCCTGACAACCATGATTTTGTGCTAATAATAAAAAAAATCTATTGCTGATCTATTCTGTTACTAACCCAACTATGCCAAAGACACCGCTGAGCAAGAGGATGTTTATCAGCCGGGTCAGAGCAGAGAAGGGAGGCAGGCGCAGCACCTTCAGGGCGTCCCCTGTTGTAAATAAAGTGTGCTCTGGGTCTGTCCTCTCCCCTTCGCTCCGAGCCACCTCTGTTTATACCCTCAGCAGATTCAGTGAAAGAGTCCTGACTAGGTGTTGCTGCATGCGTGGCCAGCGCATACAACAAGGCCTGACTAGACGTTGCTGCATGCGTGGCCAGCGCATGCAACAAGGCCCGTCAAATATGTGCTCTGCGGGCTAACAGCGGTTCTGTTTTGTAAAGTAGCATAGTATATAGAATCTACATCAGTTAACAGCGTTGATAGTGCCGATACAGTTGTATTTATTTGCTTAGCAAGCCAACAGTCCAATTTATTTAGCATAGTTAATGCCTAGGCACTTGCCACACCAGGTGTAAAGACTGAAGCAGCAATAATTTTACTTAGTTTCCAAAACTCTGTATTATCTTGGCAACCAGATTCAATGCTATGTATGCTTCGTTTAGGTCTTTTATGCTGTCTGGATTTTGATATGTGCTCACATGATTACGTCATGCTGTGTCGTTGCAATGTATAGATCTTAAAGCATTTACAATCATTACCCCTCTAGAAACATTAGCTCTTGAATAGTTAAAAAGAAATAGAAGTCCATCTTTACTGATCCCAAAAAGTTCCATCTTTTGTAGTTTTAGCACTCAGCACTTGTGGTTGCTGCTGTTTTACACAGAGTTGCCGTCCTACCGGTATCTGGCAGGTCAACCAAACATGTTCTGAAATACCCGCAGATGATACAGACAGGGATCCACTTGTTTACTGCTCCTGTAAAGACATAAGCGTATCCCTTCCCCCATGTTATAAGAGGGAACGGTCCTTCCACTTATACAAAGCTCGACTCAGACAGGAGTATCTGTTAACCATGTCAGGGGCGGGGGGGTGGGGGCGCCTGGCGGCGGCTGTGGCCCAGACATATAAGAGGAAAGAAAACTAAAACCTGAGGTTTAAGACAAGAATAGGGAGGGATCTTTAAAGCCACCGCTACAGGCAAAACAGACCATCACTAAAACCAAAGCAGGATAAGGAAAAAGGGAGCAAGACAACCTCCCCCCACCCCTCCCTCTTCCCAGGCTTAACACCATCTCCACCTCCCTCCCCTGCCCCCTTAGCGGGACAGGGATGGGGGGCGGGGGGGGGGAAAGAGGGAATGGGGGTTACAGACAGTTAATCACGCGCCGCTTTATTGATATCAACGGTTTAACGGCTGCACCTACAGCAGCAGCCATGACTGTAGCCTTTTCTTGTTCTAACATTCGCTCAGCAGCTTCCAGCAGTTGCCCTGTACTAGATCCTTTTGGCAGCACACTGAGGGCTCTCTTAGTTTTTTGGGTTTGTTTTTTGTTTTTTGTTTTTTTTTGATTAGCATTATTAAAGGCAAGCATATCTAAGAACTTTGCTTTCATGTCATCATCCAGATCAGGGTGAGCCATAATTGCAGTGTGCAACCGATCAATAAATTTCCCATATGGTTCTGTGGGACCTTGTCTTCTTGATGTAAAGGCAGGTCCAGACTTTTCATCGTGCACCCTAGCAAGCGCTCTATAAGCCAAATCTTGGCCCAGTTGTAACACTTTGGTAGCAAATTGCGCTTGCCAATCAGATCGTGTGTAGTGTCCCGCTCCCATCAGCATTTGAGTTTGCACCCCGAATAATGGATCACCCTGTTGTCGAGGCGTTGCAGCTGCCCTATCACAAGCAGCCTGCCAGTACTGAAAGAACTGCAGCTGCTGCGACCTGGACAATCATTCTAATATCATAAGGAGCTAACAACTGTGATGAAAAAATATGCTGCAACACAGATTGAGCATATGATGATTTTAGCCCATACTGAGTAACTGCACTTTTAGCTTCCTTCAATATTTTCCAGTCTAATGCTTTCCACACACTTTTCCCAGTATTATCAGTCACAACTGGAAATGCCATAGGAAAAGGCTCTCCTTCTATCAAAGCATCTCGAATCACCTCTTTCCACTGCACTATCGGATTCAAAACCCCGGCCCCTCCCGCCGGCGTCCCTTGCAAAGGTGCAAAAAGACTGATCTCACCCGATGCTCCGTTCGGAATGAATAGGTTGGATGCTGACAGGTCTCGATGTGGCACAGGCGAAGGAGTTGACAAGTTTCCCAGTGACACTTCTAGGCGAATCTCTAGGGCTTCCAGTCTTTTTAGCGTCTCTTCCAGCTGTGCGTCCTTGGAGCCAGATGAATGTTCATCCCCCTCCTCCTCACCGCCGTGGTGGCAGGGAAGAAGGTGGTAACGGGGGATAAACCAGAGCTGTTGGTGCCGGCGAAAAGGCTCGTGACTCTGAGTCTGCACTGGCGCAGCGTGGCGGGGTGCCTGGCGGTGGTACGTCTGATGGTGGTGAAAAGCCTTTGGCAGTTTTTCCCTCTGGTGCCCGCATATCTATAGTTATAGGGGCTGTGGCTGCAGTTCCTGGAGTCCTTGCTGGGGCTCGAACCCCCCCACCCTCAGCACGAGCCGGGGCGGCGGCAGGGCTCGTTAAACCCGAGAACAGCATGCTGGTAGTGGAGGTGGACCCGTCGGCTGGAGTTAAGGCCGCAAAAGCAGATGCAGCAACTGAACGCTCGGCTTTCATGCTTATCAATGTTTCGTTCATTAGCTTCCACACGGTGGAGATCCCTTACTTATTTCATCCCACAGCTTTTTTCCTATCTTTTCCTGTGTCGGGAGTTCAAAAGGATCATCAACTGTGGGGATTAATTCCCTTTTCTTTGCCCACTGCAGCAAAGCTTCTAGGACGGCCGAGTCATAACTCAGTCCTCTCATAGAGAGCATAATAATTCTAGGGCTACCTCCTTTTCCATTATTGCCGGCAGTTTCACAATTGGTGCTCCCTGATTAAGGCACCCCTTCTACTCCCTGATTAAGTACTCACTATTGGTGCTCCCTGATTAAGGCACCCCTTTTTGCAGCTTGTCCTGTAGCCCCACATTAACCCCCAGTTGCACCCATTAACCCCCAGTTGACCCCCATTGACCCCTGTTAACCCCCATTAACCCCAGTTGACCCCCATTAACCCCCAGTGACCCCCAGTAACACCTGGTTGCCCCCATTAACACCCAGTTGACCCCCATTAACCCCCAGTTGACCCCCCGTTGACCCCATTAACCCCCCGTTGACCCCCATTAACCCCCGTTGACCCATTAACCCCCAGTTGACCCCCATTAACCCCCAGTTGACCCCCATTAAACCCA